>NC_046285.1:2593474-2893474 GCF_004115265.2 Rhinolophus ferrumequinum | reverse complement strand
TTCCAATGCACTTTAATTCATTGATAAATAAGTCAGATGTAAGTGACAGAAACCCAACTCAAAGTAGTTAAGCCAAAGGAATTCATTGGTTTATTTACCAAGGATTGGGCCAACTCTGAGCATGCCAGGACTCAGAGACTGTCTGTTCTTTCTTGGCCCCGATTCTCTCTGAGTGCTAGCCTCATTCTTTCCTAGTGCAGATAGACAACTTACTCGACAAAGCAGTAGACGGTGACTAATGGCATCACAAAGCTTATATTGTTCTAGCTCAATATAACCCTTAATTTTCCCAATATTTGCATATCAGCCACAGAGAGGAACTCTTATTGGCTTTGCTTCTATCAGATCATCACCTGTAGGCCAATCTCATAGTACTTCAAGGGAATTAAACATGATTGGCCAGATCTGGATCATATCCCCATCTTGCTGGTCAGTGGCATGGAATCTATAATTAAAAGAAAGTGATTGTAAGACAAGTGTAATGGGCATCCCAGAACAACACTACCATTATTCACGATCATAGAATATTCAGAATATGGTGGATTGGCATGAAGCAGATAGGTCCTATGTCATTACAAACTCAAAGGAATGCTTTATATAAAAAGGCAAAAATTATTTTCCAAATGTAAAATTGATTTTGAAGAAGAGAAAAGGAAAATCTCTAGGTGTGAGAAATAAGAGAGGGAAGCTACACCTGTCAGTGGCCACATGATTTTGTATAGGATGCAGACCCAAAGATTTTGGAGCTAGAGTCCCTTTCCATGTGGAAATCAAAGACCTGTCTGTAAGCTCATTTGTGGAAACAGAAACTGAGCCAAGCTCTTTGGATAAAGCCTGGAATCTCAAAGTCTCCCTCGGTTACATAGATTCTGTCCATCATCCTATATAATGATGAGAAAACTTGTCATTTTTTTGGAATCTGAATCAAAATCCCTGGCCTGAGCATTTGTGAAATAGCAAACACATGCCAATAAATTAAGACAAAAAGTTTTAAGGACCATTCAAAAACTGCCCCAGCCTCACTTCCCTTTTCTTATTTCTTAATATGCCTAAGTGCTACTTTCTCAACCCATGCACACGAAAATCCCACAGAAAAAAACAACCCTTCCTGAAACTGAGTTCACAATAAAAATTTACAGGCCACCAAAGGAAATAACTCCACTATGAAGAAAAGCTAGGAGATAAACAAAAAGTAAATTAGAACAAGCACCCTAAGAACTAAACAAAAATTATGAAAATTAGAGATAAATTATAAAATGAGAATGTTAAAAATGACTAAAGAGATAAAACGGAGGAGTAATGTTAAACATAGTAAACTAGGAAACAAAACAATGTTTCAAAATGAAAAATACAGATATTGACATTAAAAACCAAAATAAATGAAATAAATGTCATATTAAATCCAGCTGATGAACCAGAAGATAAAGTTGGCAAATGACCCAGAATACAGAACAGATTTAAAAAATATGAAAGTCTGGTTAAAAGACATGGAAGATAGTACGAAAAAGTTCAGAATACATCAGTAAGAATTTCAAAAGGAGAAACCAAAGAGGATTGATTTGTAGCAATATGTGAAGAGATAATGGATAATAATTTTCCAGGGTGGAAAGCTGAGGACATTTTCTGCCACACCAGTTGTTGATATACTTTGTGAGGAGATGCCTTAAAAATTCTTTATGTCACAGATGACTGTGAGCAGATGTTCTAGTCAAGAAACCATTTGTGAGAGAGAGAGAGATTTGGAAAAGGTAGTTTTGCCTTCTGTCATACCTTGTCACTAAGTCAGAGTAGCTGCTTATTCATTTTGTTCCCCTATTTGACACTTTGGCTCCTTACTTAAAGGGCTTGGACCCACGATGACCAGCCATGTACAAAGAGAGTTGTTTGCCCTAAGCAAAATACACATGAGGCAGAGATGGAAACCAAGGTGCTGATATAATAAATACCAATACGTTACTGACCCAAGGACCAAAGTATCCATGCTGGCATGATCACCTTATTTTCTTTCTATAATCAAGTTACTCAAGAAGTTGAATCATAATCAGTGTCCACTTTATTAATTCACCACAAGAAATTACTGTCACTGGAATTTCAAGGGCCCCAAAGATCATAGTATGATAAAAGCTGTCTTTCCTATTAGGCAGACCTGCATATGAAGGTGAATTAAATCCAGAGGGTCAGATGGTGTGTGCATGAGGAGAGATTAATGAGTCAGATGTTTATCTGCATCCTTCACACGAAAGGTTACCCCCCCATGGGACTTGAAATTTTGAAGTATTTATAATCGCCCCCTGAATCCATAACAACATTTAGAATAATTTAAAACCACTCAAAGTTTGTTAGGATAAGTAAATCTCACTCTCTGCTACACAAAGCTGAGATGGTCACTTGCAATGTTTGCTTCTGTGATTCTTCTCAATTTTTTCATGGCTAACCAATCCTTCTGATTGATGCATTGCACTTTTGTCATTATACATGAGTGTCATTTGTCCTGTCTAATGGCCTTTAATATCTGATGGGATATCAATAGTGATTCTCTCACCAGTTTTAGGTTGTAACCACGGCATACATTCCCAAGACAGTGGCCTAGTGGCAGGGGATAGTTCATAACTAGGTATCGGGGTCATCAATGAGAAGCCGCCTATGAGAGGAACCAATCACAACATTGGTCTCATGCGAGGTAAGATTTCAAAAGGCTGTCAAAGTGCCTTCTATTACTAACATGATCTACAACACGATATGTTCAACTTTCCGGGAGGAGATAAAAAACTTCTTTTAGAGTTTGAATAAAGCTGTGGTTCTCACCTTGGGGGTGGGAGGCACATCTAAAAAGACAAAAGTAGTTTCAGGAGCTCTGGGTTAAGAAATGTTTTGCCCTAATGCATATTTTCTTTCTAACGCACATAAGCCTGACTACTTCTGAAAAACCAAGAACGTGCCTTTTATTCCAGGTATTCAATTCTGAACTTTTTTCCAAGAAAAAAATTTTTCAGAGAACAAGGAGCCAAATCAATATGAAATCATAATTGTGATCTAAATTTAAAGCTCTCTCTTGGCCTGGAGTATATATAATCTGTTCTTATTACTTGGACTCCATAATGAATTTACAAGGCAGGATTATTGCAAGGTTTATGTGGGCTCTGCCTTACTGGGCTATGTAATGCTTAGGGAATCTGATTAAACCTTTGCGAAGGAGCAGCTGTTCAGCCCTAGAGGGTGAACTCAAGCCCATTTTTCAGAGCCTGACTGCAAGGCCTAACATCCTTGCCAGCTATTGGATGATAAATGAACTGTCTTTGAATGCTCAGCTCTTGTGTTAATAGCTTTAAAATGTTGGTTATTTATGGGAAAGAAGTTGGGAGCTCTTATCAATTTTCCTGTTCCTGGGGTCCTCAAATATATCTTTTTTTTCTTTTTTTTCCCTTATTATTGCCAAAATGGAAGACATTATGGAAGGGAAAAGGAAGAAATCCTTTCACCATTTCGTTTGTTCTTCGTGGGTTAACAGCAAGAGTTTCTCATTTTAAAAGACAGTGAACTGAGTGCCAGAGAATTCTTATATGAACAGAAACACATAAAATCCAGGCCACACGCTTGCTGGTATTATCCTGTAGTATCGGAATCATAACGTAGTTTCATCTGATTCTTCTGAAAGCACTTCATTTAAATTGGACATATGAAAGTCAAATTCTGAAGCCTGTGCCAAATAGCTTATTTCCAGAATGGCAGTTAACTGGTCAAATTTGATCTAATGCCATCAATGTGTGAATACTGATGCCATTAAATGAAATCCTAGCCTTCATATGTTTACAGATTTATCCTTTGTTATCTTTTCCATCCCCATCCTCACTAGCCTACTTTGCTTTTATGGACATCAGAATGTCTTCTAAGCAAAGTTAATTCTTAATTATGTGACAACCATTTAGATTTTTCAGACATTCTCTATTGTCATAGTGGTCTGCTTTTAGCCATTTCATTATCATTTTATAAGGCAATATGAATATTAGAAAAATATATGCATGTTATGCAATTCAATTTTGTTTCAATTAGTAATTCTAGTAAAAGTTTTGGTGGAAAAAATTTAATCTTAGGACATACCTTATATGTGGGTAGTGTAAGGCTGGGCTGGGAGTCTAGATTCAGACTCTCATTTTCTAGCTTTACCTATTGAACAAGTCAGTCAACCTCTTCAAGTCTCCTTTCTAATTATATCAAGATGGCAGCTTTACTGTACATTTCTATCCTCATCTTAAAAAATAAAACTATCTTGGGATTTTAGAACTGAGATTACACTGAAGATATAGGTTATAAAAGCAGAAATCAATGTTTGTGAGAAAAAAAAAAAAACCTGCAGAAAACCAAGGCTCCAATAATCACTTATTAAAATAGATATAAAAGACAATTATGTCCATAAAGCAAGGATGAACTGAAATTTTAAAAAGTAAAATCATAGAGATTTAAAATATAAAAATCAAAATAAAGTACTTAATAGATGAACTGATATGGTTGTCTACTTAAAAATACAAGTGACTTTAATGGTAAAAAGTAAAGGACCCAGAAATCTGGCTGGACAAAAGATTGACACATGAAAATCAATGTTTGTTCTAGACTTCAGCTACAACTCATAAGAAAATGTAATGGGAAAACTATGTTGTGCACAATAGGATTAAAAATATAAAATAATTAGAATATCCCTATATAATAAACCTATGAGATAGATATCAGAGGCGAAAACCTTAACTTCAGTGAGGGACAAAAAAGAGAAATTTAATAAATGAGAAGACCTAATATGAAATAGAATAGGAAGATATAATAAAGTAATCAACTCTCCCCTAAAGTCAGCTATACCTTCAGTGTAATCTCCCTTCTAAAATTCCAACATATTTTTATGGTGATTTTAAGTTTCATATGGAGCTTCTGCTTAAGATAGCAGAATAAAATATTGTTGCTCTAATAGAATTCCTCAGAACAAATTAAAACTAAGAAAACATTGAAAAATAGAAAGAAAATTTTCATATGAAACAGGGAAATACTTACAACTCCAAACCATAAACTATTAAACATTTAAGCATGAACTATTGTTGCCAAATAATGTGGAAGTAAAATCATAGAGATTTTACTTCAAGAACAAGATGAAAAGGTGCTGAGCCAAGTTCGTTCCTCTCAGACCTCACAGCAGATCACATTACTTAAAGGACCAGCCAATATCCATTGTTTAGAGCACAGATAAGATCAGGTGGATGGGCCAAGAGGGAAATGGGGGGGGAAATAGTCTGACCCTTCAGATGAAAGATGAGTAGAGATCATGCTGACTCACATTCTAGTGTCCTAGCTAGGACGCTGTGAGAAACTATTTGTGTGGGGGTTGTGTGTGTGTGTGTGTGTGTGTGTGTGTGTGTGTGTGTGTGTGAGTGGTGGGAGGAAAGGGGTACAATAATTTCCAAATCAAAACATAATTTATCTGTAATTTATGGGGCTTTTCCCTGTGTTGTCTCAATTTGAATGGCAGATGCTGCAAAAAGATGTATCCCCAACAAAAAGGAAACAGATTTGGTCACAGGTGTTTGAGACAAACAACTTCTAAAACATGACCCACAAATTCTTTGACACTCTTCTTATAGAGAGGTAAAGTCTATGTTTCCTCTTTTTGAATCTACAGAATGCAGAGGAAGGGATGCTGTGCCAGTTTCTTAAGAGACTAGCAGCAGCTTCCACTTCCTGTCCCTTAGGACACACCGTCATGGAATCCAGCCCACCTTGCTCTGAGTATCTCTAGCTGCTCAGTGGAGAGTCCCACCTGGGGAAGGAATAGTAGCCACCACACTTCCCAGAGGTGTGAGTGATCTATCCCTGAAGTGGATCCTGCAGCACTGTTGGAGCTGCCTCAGATGACACCATGTGCAACAGAAAAGAGCTAAACTCACTGAGTTCTGTCCAACTGGCAGATTTGTGAACAAAATAATTGTTGTTTTAAACCACTATGTTTATGGGTGATTTGTAATATAACAATAGAGAACCAGAACAAAACCCAAATTAAAACTTCAGTCAGCCTCAGTTTATTCAACTATATTTTACCCCTTTCCCTGTACCATTCTTTAATAAATAGCCAATCTCATTTAAAGATGAGTAATTAAAAAGAAGGGAGTGGGAGATATTCCTCAAAACTGCAAACTAGTTCTGGTCAAGATGGCAGAGTAGGAAAGAACTGTGCTCACCTCTTCCCACCACCACATCAAAATTACAACTAAATTATAATCAAACTGGAGACCCACCTGAAGACTAGCTGAATAAAATTCCTATAACTAAGGATATAAAGAAGAAGCCACATTGAGACTGGTAGGAGAGGCATGGTTGCGAAATGGCTGTCTTGACTCCCACATGTGGCAGTCAAGAATCAGGAGGGATATCTCTGTTGCAGAGGTTCCCACTGAGGAGCAAGGGTTACCAGCTCCACACCAGGCTCTCTACCCCAGGGTTCCAATGCTGGGAAGACGAGTCTCCACAACAGCTGGATGTGAAGATCAGCAGCGATTTTGCCCTGTCTGAGTGAGATGGAAGGCTGCTAGAAAACTCAGATCCCTTAAAGGGTTATCTCATAGACTCACTCACAGGGACAGCAGCTCGAAAGATGCCAGAGGCATACAGGGAGAAACTGAATTGTGTGGCTGCAGGTTGAGGGCCATTGTCCCTTTGTTGAACTCTCCCCCCAGAGCCTGCAGGGGCAGTTAAGCACAAATCTGAATCTGCATTAACCTGGTGAATGCTGCTTGCCCCACCCTGGTGACTCCCTGAGACCTTGCTCCACCAAATTCACACAATGCCTAAGGCTCCTTCAGTGGCTGTGTCTCACTGTAAGTCTCGGCTGGCACTGCTAGCTTTCATAAAAGTTCTCCAAGGTCTGCAGGTCCCAGGCAGGTGGCAGCAGGCATGAATGTGTCCCGTGCCTTTTGCTGAGTAGCTACAGGCCCAGCACAGAGGCAACCAGCCTTTGGTTGCAGCACGACCTCTCTCACCTTCCTCTGTGCCCAGCACAGGGAGTTGCCAACTGCAGATCACTTTGAAGCTCCTACCAAGTGACCCTGGGCCAGGCACAGGCAGCAGCTGACCTCAGCCTGTACAAGAGCCCCTCCGAAAGGATTCCAAAACCAACACACCTGGTGGCCAGCCTCAGACCACAACAGAGCACCACCTGGTTAGCTCTACAAACTGCACACTCAAACGGTGGTCTCAGCAGGCACTAGAGCCCTGCAGGGGTGAATACCACTTCATAGGGTCAGCCCTTTATAGTCATGGCCAGTCCTCCTAGCCTGTCAGCCTGAAGGTCAACTCCAACCACTGACAAGCAAAGAGCAATTAAAGCTCAACTACAACAGGAGTACACAGAATCCACACAAGGGACACTCCTGGAGCACCCAGCTCAGGTGACCAGGAAGGCTGTGCAACCGGGCCTCACAGGACACCTACTACATAAGGCCACCCTGACAAGATGAGGGACATAGCAGGTCTACCTCATACATAGCAACAAACACAGAGAGGCAGCCAAAATTAGGAGAAAAACAAACATGTCTGAACTGAAAGAACAGGATAAAACTCCAGAAAAAGAAACCAAAAAGAAAAGGAAGTAAGCAATCTAGCCGATGCTGAGTTAAAAACACTGGTTATAAGGATTATAACAAACTTAGGGGAAGAATAGAGCAACTCAGTGAGAACTTCAACAAAGAGATAGTAAACCAAAAAAAAGAAAGAAAGAAAATGGAGATAGAAAACATAAATAAAAACCAGTCAGAAATGAAGAATACAATAACTGAAATGAAAACACACTAAAAGGAATCACCAGCACACTAGATGAAGCAGAGGGCTGAATCAAAGATTTGGAAGACAAAGTAGTGGAAAACACCAAATCAGAACAGCAAAAAGAAAAAAGCATTAAAAAAAATTTAAAAATATAGTTTAAAGGGCCTTTGGGACAACATCAAATGTACCAACATTCTCATCAAAGGAGTACCAGAAGAAGAAAGAGAGCAAGGAATTAAAACTTATTTGATGAAACAGTGATGGAAAAGTTCCCTAACCTGATGAAGGAAATAGACATGAGTCAAGGAAGTGCAAAGAGTCTCATACAAGATAAACCCAAAGAGGCCCACACCAAGACACATCGTATTTAAAATGCCAAAGGTTAAAGACAAAGAAAGAAAAGCAGCAAGAGAAAGGCAGTTCATCACCTACAAGAGAGCTCCCCTAAGACTGTCAGATGATCTCTCAGCAAAAACTTTGCAGGCCAGAAGATTTTGGAACAAATATTCAAAATGATGAAAAGTAAATACCTACAACCAAGATTACTCTACTCAGTAAGGCTATCATTTAAAGTCGATCCTTGTAAAAGGATATAACCCTTGTAAAAGCTCAAGGAGTAAATCACTACTAAACCAGTATTAGAAGAAATGTTAAAGGACTTACTTCTCTAAGAAGAAGAGGGGGAAAAAAAAAAACAACACATAAATATGAGTAATAAAATGGCAATAACTACATACCTATCAATAATCATCTAAATGTAAATAAGTGCTTCAATCAAAAGACATAATGTGGCTGAATGGATGAGAAAACAGGAACTATACATATGCTGTGTACAAGAGATTTATTTCAGATCGAAAGACACACACAGACTGAAAGTAAAGGGATAGAAAAATATATTATATGCAAATAGAAATGAAAAACAAAGTTGGGGTAGTAATACTTATATCAGACAAAATAGACTTTCAAACAAAGGCTATAAAATGAGACAAGGACACTATCTAATGATAAATGGATCAATCCAGCCAGAAGGTATAATCCTTTTAAATATTTATGTGTTCAATGTAGGAGCACCTAAATTCATAAAGCAAATATTGATGAACATAAACTGAAGGATTGATAGTAATACACTCATTGTAGGGGATGATAACACCCCATTGACATCAGTGGATAGACCATGCAGACAGAAAATCAACCAGGAGACAGAGGCCTTAAATGACACATTAAACCAAATGGATTTAATTGATATTTTTAGAACATGTCACCCCAAGGAAGCAGCATACACATTATTTTCAAGCACACATGGAATATTTTCCAGGTTTGACCACATGTTAGGCTACAAAACAAGTCTCCATTAATTTAACTAGATTGAAATCATATCAGCCATATTCTCCAACCACAGTGGTAAGAAACTAGAAATCAATTACTAGAAGAAAACTGAAAAGCACACAAACACTGTAGGCTAAATAACACGCTACTAAATAATGAATGGGTTAACGATGAGATCAAGGAAGAAATCAAAAAATATTTTGAGACAAATGAAAATGAAAACACAGTAATCCAAAATATATGGGACACATTGAAAGCTGTCCTAAGAGGGAAATTTATAGCAATGCAGGCCGACCTCAAGAAACAAGAATAATCTCAAATAAGCAATCTAACTGTACACCTACAGGAACTACAAAAACAACAACAACAACCAACAAAGCCCAAATGGAATAGAAAAAAGGAAATGTAAAGATCAGAGCAGAAATAAATGAAATAGAGTATAAAAAATAAATTAGAAGAGATCAATGAAACCAGGAGCTGTTTCTTTGAAAAGATAAACATCATTGATAAATTGATAAATCTTTAACCAGACTCACCAAGAAAAAAAGAAAAAGGACCCAAATACATAAAATCATAAATGAAAGAGAAGTGAAAACTGACCCCTTAGAAATACAAAGAATTATAAGACAACACTACAAGCAATTACATACCAACAAATTGGTCAATTTGGAAGAAACCATTAAATTCCTAGAAGCATACAATCTTATAAGACTGAATCAAGTAGAAACAGAATATCTGAACAGACTGATAACTACTAAGGAAATTGTACCAGTAATCAAAAAACTCACAACAAACAAAAGTCCTGGACTCGATGGCTTCACATGTAAGTTTTACCAAACATTTTAAGAAGAATTAACATCTGTCCTTCTCAAACTACTCCAAAAAGTTCAAGAGAAATAAGGCTCCCAACCTCATTTTACAAGGCCAGCATTACCCTGATTCCAAAACCAGACAAACACATTACATTACAAAAAAATAAAATTATAGGCCAATATCCCAGATGAACATAGATGCAAAAATCCTCAACAACATATTAGCAAACAAAATTCAGCAATATATTTAAAAAGATAATACACCCTGATCAAGTGGAATATATTCCTGGGATTCAAGTTTGGTTCACTGTCCACAAATCAATTAACATGATGCAACACATAAATAAAATGAAGGATAAAAATCATATAATCATGTCAATTGATGCAGAAAAAGCATTTGACAAAAGCCAGCATCCATTTCAGCAAAGTGGGACTAAAGGGACCATACCTCAATATAATAAAGGCCCTATATAACAAACTCACAACTAGCATCATACAGGGAAAATCTAAAAGCATTTTCCTTAAGATCAGAAACAAGACAAGGATGTCCACTTTCACCACTTTTATTCAACATAGTATTGGAAGTCCTAGTCATAGCAATCAGACAAGAAAAAGAAATAAAAGGCATCCAAATTTGAGAAGAAAAGGTAAAACTGAAAGAAAACCCGAAAGATTCCACCAAAACTCTATTAAAACTGATAAATGAATTGAATAAAGTGATTGGATACAAAATTGATATTCAGAAATCAGTTGCATTCTTATATACTAATAATGAACTATCAGAAAGAGAAATGAAGAAAACAATCCCATTTACAATTGAATCAAAAAAATAAATAAAACTTATGAAGAAATTTAACCAAGGAGGTAAAAGATCTATACTCAGAAAATTATAAGACATTGAAGAAGATACACATAAATGGAAGCATATACTGCGCTTGTGGATTGGAAGAAGTAATATCATTAAAATGTCCATACTACCCAAAGCAATCTATAGATTCAATGCAGTCCCTATCAAAATACCAATGGCATTTTTCATAGAAATAGAATAAATGATCTTAACATTTATATGGAACCACAAAACACCCTGAATAGCCAAAGCAATCTTGAGAAAGAACGAAATTGCAGTATCATGCTAGCTGATATCAAACTATACCACAAGGGCCATAGTAATCACAACAGCATGATACTGGCATAAAAACAGACACACTAGATGTCCTTCAGCAAGTGAATGAATAATCAAATTTTAGTATAGTCATACAATAGACAATTTGTCAGCAATTACAACAACAACAACAAAAACCCAGCAAATTAAATTAAAAATAAAAATTAAGTCAAAGAAGAGCTCACAATCTCCAAATTTAACACAAAAAAGTTTAAACAAATAATTTTCCATTATTGTGAAGGAGAACATGTGTTTCTCTGACTATTTCTCTCTCTGTCTCTGTCTCTGTCTCCCTCTGTCTTTCTGTCTCTCTGTATGCCTCTTGATGTGTGTGTGTGTGTGTGTGTGTGTGTGTGTATGTACAGAGAAGATATTCAAAATTTCATAGAAAAGACATTAAATAATCAAAAAGATTAATAATGTGCTGGCAGAAGAACTCAGTAGAAAAGCTGGAGAGATAATAAAATCCCTAATGAGATGAAAGACACTTTAGAAGCAACAGAAATAGAATGAATTTCTCTGAAAACACTATCAGGGATATAGAAGACAGACTTGAGGAAATAACACGAAACAAAGTAGAAAATAACAAAGATATAATAATGACTATAGAGAATATGACAGAAATGGATGGTAGACAGGTGTTTCTGAAGAAATAAACACATGAAAAATATTTAAAACCATGGTAAAACAATATTCTCCTGAAATAATGCAATAATTAGATTGAAAGACTTAAGGGATTCACTGGATGCCAGGAATATTTCATCTAGAATCACCAGCACGGTGAGATAATCTGACAAAGTTACTCAATTTCAAGTTTAAAGAAAGAATTATGGAGGCATTTAGGTAGAAAATCCAAGTCACTTACAATAGCAGAAATAATCAGGTTGCTCTTGGACTCGACGGCAGTGACATTCAATTTCAGAAGATGGAAAAGCAGCATATTTCCATTTCTGAAGGAAAGAATGTGAAACCCAAGCCAAATTGTCCTTCCAGTGTAAAGGCAACAGATTGGATGTTTTGATAAATAGTGTGCGGTAATAGGTTATTACTTTGGGAGAAAAAGTTAAATGCCAACTTCACAGCATTCCTAAAAAGAAACTCGAGAGGGATTACAAAGCTCAATATTAAGAAAAAGTATGAGATTATTAGGAGCCATTTCTATAATTTTGGAATGTTAATGGTGTTCTAAATGAAACTCAAAAAATAAAGGAAAAAAATTATCCAGTTTAATTATAAACTAATTTTAAAAGGTAAATAGCATAGTTAGAAGACAAATGACAGATCAGAAGAAAATGTTTTCAACGTCTTTGACAGGGTTAATTTTTTTAACACACAAAGGATACCTATAAATTAATGTAAATAATAATATAATAGAACATTGAATAAAAAATATTAACAAATAATTTACAAACCTTTCTGTATGTGTGTATATATACATATGCATACATATACATATGACTATATATAGTTAAGTATAAATTGTGTTTAATTACAGGCATAAAATTACAAATTAAAATGAGACATTTTCCATCCATGCAATTAGCAAGATTTAACGAGTTTATTCATGTTCAGTTCAGTGTTGACAAGAACGAAGAGAACAGACACTCTTAAATATGTTTTTCAGAGTCACTCAAATTTTAACATGTACCCAGCAAAACTACTTCTAGAAACCTACCTCAAGAAATATTTGCTTATGTAGACAAAGAGACCCATACATTGCATCAGCATGACAACAAAATGTAAACAGCCAGAATGTCTACTGATAAGGAAGAGATTAAATATACTGTACTATATACAAACTAGGGTCTTTAAAAAGTAGATGACATTAGAAAAATCTCTAAAACATTTTAAGAAATAAAACAATGTTTCTAGAAAATGCATATGATATAATAGCTTTTATGCAAAAAAATGACATTTGCATAAGTGTCACTTATATAAATGCAAGGGATTGCCTTTCACATTTTACTTTATATACTTTTGCATTGCCTTAATCTTTAATGTAGTGTATTTCTATTTTACTTCTGTAATAAAAATAATTTAAGCAATAAATGCACTTTTAATGGTAATAAAAGTATCTCCCCTGCTTAGCTAATAGAGGTTTTAAGTTGTGTCTACTGCTACACTCTGAGCACTTCAACTGGCCCAAGAGTTGACCCTCTGTTGTTAGTACAGCTCTCGAATGAATGAATGAATAGGCATGTAGTGAGGATCCAATGAAACGATACTTGTAAAAGGCTTACATACGTACAGGTATTTATGTGACAGCAAAACCTGATCTTAAATTATGAGAACAAAACCCTAGGAATGCGTGTGTCTCTGATGCCATAACAATTGATGGAAAATTGAAATCTTTGAACTCTTTGGCCAACCAACTAGTTATCTGATCAGTTGTTTTGTAACATTATAGGCCCAACCAGTTCTGACAGAGCTTAAAACCCCTGCTCAGAGTTGTGTCCAGGTTTGTGGAGCATCTGCATCAGGCTCACAAACCGTGGGACAGCTTATCAGATCAGCTAAATATGAGATTTATTACCCAATGGGTGGACTTCCAAAAATATAAATTAAACTTTCCTCTAGCTTCAAATCAAACACCAAACTTTCCATTTAGATTATTTTTGAACCGAAGTTCCAAATTCCTAACCATATAATGTTTAAGAGGTATTAGATTTCTGCATTATGAACTTAACTCAAGAAAATATATTCATATAAAATAAAAATTTCTAGCAGGGATGGAAGACCTGAGTGCTGTGGATCCCAGGTAGGTAATGTAAATTTGTGACCATCCAGGATCCAAGACCGTAAGAAGTGGGGGCGCCAATGGCTAAGTGGAGGGTACATGTCATCCACAAGTACTTTAGGTTCTGTTTTCATTTTAAACAGTGTCATGGCCAACATAACTACAGGTGGCCAGTTTGTGCCCACAGCTTTAATTGCCATAAACTGTCCACTTCCATTAGAATCTTCTCATTTCCACTTTTACATTTTTGTGCCTGCTGTTTTATCAGCCAGGAATGTCCTTCCAAGTCTTCTGTCTCCAAATGGCGATCATTTTTCAAAGCTGAGATCACATCTTACCTCTCCAACAAACACTCTCAAGAAACTTCCAGCTATGGATGCCTTCTCTGAATCAACAGGGAACGCTTTATTTGGAAATATGGACTCTCAGAGTGAGATGGTGCTAAAGATCAGTTAGTCCAGTCACGGAGCAGACTGCCTTCCAACGTGGTCAGCATGGTCATGCCACCCAGCCCAGGTGATCTGGAGGGAAGGCAGGGCAACTTCCGGAGCTGCGACTTCTTCCTTCCACTCATCTCCCACCTATTCTCTTCAAGCTGTTGGTCCTGGTCTAACCTCTGGGAATCAAATAGTAATTAGCAGATTGGTTTGTTGCCCAGATTTAAAAATCAAGAGAATTAACAGGAAAACCTAGATTTCTCATTTCTTTTGAAAAAGCTGGAAGATGCACTAATATTGGGAGAACACAGATATCTCGCCTCTGACAATTAATTACCTGGCACTGAGAAATGGCTGCTCTATTCCTTTAACCCAGCTCGCACCTCCATTCCATCACAATTGCCATATTGCCCCTAAACTGAGCCCAGGGATCATTTGCCAGGGGTTATTGAGTTTGCACAGTGGCTTTCTATGGGAGACTTAAGAGGAAAGGCATTACTTGTTGTGCTTAAGTCTCGGTCAAAGGAGGAAAAATAGCAGAGTAAGGCCATCCTCCCTCAATGCCTACCTGACTTCTGTGGAAAGATGAATTTGCCACCGTTAGTGTTGAAAAATATTCTCTTCTACACGAAGCCATTTAGATATTAGAGAAAATAAAACTAGCAAAATGAATTAAGTGTTTTCTCCTCTGCGAATCCTGACTTCTGCTGTATATAAGACATAGTTGTATTCCATTCATCATCCTAGTTGCTGTCCTGTGAACAAGTTTACTTCTGTGCTTTCAAAAGTGCATTTGAAGTTTTGTACCTAAATGCAAGGATTATCCTTAATCCCTACTAAATTTTGTTTGGATTTATGCAAGGTGCTTGGCTTCTCATCAGAAATTTGTGGACTAACGTGGAGAATTTAGAGTTAGATGTCAGCAAAATGAAGTAATTTCGGATTGATTTAAGTAGCAATAAAAGCCAATATTTCTAGCAGTTTGGCAGAGAGCTCTACTTAGGGACTTACTTTGTTTAATATTTTTATCAACAACTGAGATTTGAGGGACACATTGCAGTCTTGTCAAAGTTACAGTTGATATGAATCTGAGAGGTATAGCACATATACTGAATAAAATAGTGAGATTCTGGAGAAATAGACTTCCACAAGTATTTAAAGTTAGGTTGATATAACTAGCAAGAGGCTGGAGAAATAGACTTCCACAAGTATTTAAAGTTAGGTTGATATAACTACTCTATGAATTATTAATTATCATATAATTACACTATCATATTTTGTTTTAGGCTACTAACTGATAGATAAATCTAGATAGATTATTTCCCAAGAAATATACATTAGCAAACTGTAATATTCAGAAAATACATTGAAATATGATTTCATTTTTTAACTTGTTTAAATGAACAAATTAAAAAAACGAGCTGTAAATCAGAATTTCATTCCTTCCCCTTAAATTTGCACATAATGAACTCAACCCAGGGCCTGCAAACTAATCTCTGATTATCCCCCCCCCCTTAAGCTACATTATCATTAATAAAATGGATATTATCTAAAAAAGTCTCACAGATAATGGTCAGGGCAGAAAGAATTTACCGTAGCTTCCATGATAAGAGGACTAGCTCTGTGTTATTATCCACAAGAATCACTTCTTTCCCCAGAATAAACTGACGTTTAGAGCAAGAAGGTAACTCACTGCAATAAAAGGTATGTGTGGTCCCCTGGAACTTCTCAGAAGGTGACAGCATTTCTAGCATTTATCTTCTGTTGTTGTGGTTCCTTACTCACAGCCATAGCACCTCTGCTTTCCAGAGACACACTGGATCAAACAAGTGGTTGTTCTGTGTTGTTTGAGGGCATTTTGCATTTTTCCTCTACTTGAGTTGATTGGTGTAGGGAGTTATTTAAACTAGCCTGAAATCTCTCTAGAGAGTTTATTTTATTTCTCATTGAGTTTGAGGCATCTTATTGATGACTAACCCAAAGACAATTATTGTAAAGTATAACGAAAGGTTGTCTGTTAATTAAGTTATGTTTTACACCTCTGGCCGCGCCCTCCCACCAAATTGAGGAGAAATGGTTGCTGAATTTACCAAAAATACTGTTTTGTTATTTCATTGAGCATCGTATTTGTAGCTAAGGGAATAAATTTATACAGTTGGATTATCTTTCATCCCCTCGCTATATATGATTTCTCCGCTTCTGTGTCCTTCCATCCTCACCTGGTTCTTCAGACTTACAGGTTTATGAGGGTAGAGAGTCTGTCCTGTTCACCATTGCGTCCCCTGTGCTTGGTACCTGGCTCACAATAGACAATGAATGAATACTTGTTGAATAAATGAATGACTCAGGGCACTTGAACATGCTATTCTTTTTGTCTGAAATTCTTTACCCTTGTCCCAGCCTACAGCAAAATCCCACCATGCTGTCCTCTTCCTTTCCTGGCTGGCTTCTTTTCATCTGTCCAATTTCAGTTTAAATAGAGTGTCTGGAGTGAATTTTGCCTGACTATCTTATCTAGTATATCTCGCCTCTATCCTCACAACACACACACACACACACACACACACACACACACACACACGCACACATTTTGTATACTGGTAGGATTACTAGATTTAACAAATAAAAATGTATGACACCCAGTTAAATTTGAATTTCATATCAACAATGACTAATTTTTTCAGTATATGTAAGTTTAATACTGGCAACGCTGAATACTGTACCCTGATCATGGCACTGATTTGCAACTATATATTTACTTTTTCCTCATTTATTTTCTATTATCCCTACTATTTTTTAAATTCCATAGGGGCCAGGAACATGCCTGTTTTCCTCACCAACATATCGTCATTGCTTGGCACAGTTCCTTGCAAAGCACCAGTGGGTGCTCAATACATATTAGCTGAGTGAGGAGTCTGGAGATCCGACGAGCTGTCAAGCTGAACAAACGACTGTCTACTAATTGATGAGAGGAGTAGACGGTTTATTTCTTAGTGCTTTCCTGTGCCTAGTTGCAGTCAGTTACATTGACAGAATATTGCTCCTTTGACGATGTCATCGCAAAGGTAACCTCGCTCATCCAGATGACCCAGAGAAAAACAGGGAAATGGCCCAGAATTTACCCAAAATAGATTTTAATTAGTAAAATATTGATACTGAAGCTCCTCTGTTGATGGTATTTGTGTCTGTTCTAATATTTTTGCCAAAAAAAAGCTTCACTGGATTCTATTTTTTCACTTTTATTTATTTGTATAAAAAGAAATTTTGAATCTATTAACCTTGGAGAAAATAAAATAGTTTGACTGTGACACATTTAAACATGGTCTGTGGGCCTGATTTACATCATCTGTGAAGTGAGTGTTGACTAAATGCCTCCCATCTTGCGTAGTGTAACTCTGATACCACCAAAGTATGGTTCAGCAAATGATTGGTCTAGCAGACATAATCTACTGAAATCACTCAGTGAGGTCTCCAACATTCCATGTTCCTAACAATGAGTATTAAGGAGTGGGTTATTATGGTACTCTCTCTATCCTTTTATTCTTCCATCATTCTATCCTCCATCCATCAGTCCCTTAGGGAAATAGCTTCTTCCCTTCATTGCTCATATTCTAAACAAGAGCATGCTCCTTCTAGGAGGCCACAAACAGTGAGAAAGTGTCATCTTCCTAAGAGTGGGTAGGAAGGGTCAACATATATTTAGGGGGAGCCCCAGGGTAAAATACAGGCCATGTTATATTAAATAAATTGCATATGTTACTTAGATACCTTGTCCTCCTGGCAACTCACAGTTGAATTGGAAAAGTAAATGTTTACCTGAGTTTGTACATTACCAGCTTCCTGCTAATTTTTTTAAATTTTAATATTTATTGAGTGTTTACTATGTGTTATGTACTGATAAGTGATTTATGTACACCATTACATTCAATCTTCTCAACAAGGATGTGTAATCGGTAATTATTATTCTCATTTAATAGATGAGAAAACTAAAGTTCAAGAAGGGTAAGCTACTTGCCCAAGATTCCTTAGCTAGAAAGCGGCAGAACTTAGTAATGGATCCACTGCACAGATGTTTGGCACAATTTGAAATGAGATAAATGGAATAAACGTCAAAAGAAAGCAGTCCTGCAAAAGAAGGACCCTCCCTGAGAATGAACAAAAGGACCATGTCATGACACAGGGACCACTGAAGGAAGGAAAGCTTTCCTCAGCCTTGCTTCTGGTCCATGTGACAAAGGGCTCAGTGGGAAGGGCAAGAGTGACCCAATGACAGCCTGGGTTGAAGCCCCACCTCTGCCTCTTCCTAAAGATCCTGGACAAGTTATTCAACCTATTTGACCCTTATTGTTGTCACCAACAAAACACAGGTGCAACTTTTGTGAAAACTGAACGAGATGGGCTCTTTGTAAAGGTAAAACACCATGAAAACGGTATTTATTATTTAGCCTCCTCTATTGGTGGGGCCAGAAGTTGTTGAGATACTGGGGAAGAAAGGCCGTTCTTACAAGTGCTTCACCTCAGTTCTTCCCCACCCCGCTGTCCTGTGTGCGGCTCTCCAGAGGCAGCTGGAGAGTAGAGGAGATAAAGGAGGACTAGTTTATCCTCTTACCCAAAGCTATTGTCCTGGTCAAATGAGGATTTGTGTGCCTTTCCTCAGGAGTGACACAGCATGACACCATGAGATGAATTTTTATCTGGGGCAATACAGAACATTGTACACATGCACTAAACTAAACAAAAGGTTCTGTGAAGATTTTAATATTTGAATGCCGTGCATGAAAAATTATGTGCATTATGTAAAAAATGCAAATTTTTGCAAATTTGAAAATCCCATTTTTGTCAAACAAGCACATGGTTCTGGTTTTCTTCCAGTAAGCTTCCTTTCTAAATATTAGTTACTGTTTGAATTGCGTTTTCTTTCTTTTTTCCTCATACACAAACAAAATTACTGTTTTAGAGCATTTATCAGAAGTTCTCGCAAATACTGAACATTGTCTGGGATTTTGCTGCAGAAACTGTAATCTTTACAGTGACGGCATTTTTTTTTTCTAGGTTTCCTTTTTAAACTTGCTTTTCCTCTTGTCTTCCAGTTACTCCTTGTGGACATTCTTCAACATCTCTTTATAATATTGATAACACATAGCGCTTAGAAGATTGCCTCAGCAACTCTTCTGAATGAGTCAGAGGTGTGTGGGTGTTGAGGAAAAATCCTTTCTCTCTTGTAAGATTCTTTTCACTGTTATGATGGACTTCATTAGGGAAGCTATCACAATGTTCAAAATGCACGGTATTGTGGTTTGAGTCCTTTTGATGTGATGCTCTACAGAAACTGCCATTTCTCCTCTCAGAGAAATAGCCTCAACCCTATCTTTCATTCTTATTTGGAGAACATTAGGCCAAAATCTACTTTTCTTTCCCCTTCAAGTAAATAACCATTTTTGAGATTATCTCACCATTATTCACTCCCAAGTGAAAGTAGCATTTCCATTGTTAAAGTTGCTATTAGATGGGAATAGATTCTTTTTTTGTGCATGCTGCTCCTTCTGACGTGATGCCCTTTTATACTTTTTGTTCAGCTGGCAAGTTTCGATTTATTCTTCTTTTTTTCTTTTCTTATTGTAAGATTCACGAGGGTCTTTCCAAGCAAGTAGTGACTCATCTTCTGTGTGTCTAGGGAGCCTGAGAAGAATGGTAAGTCTCCAGTTACAGTGCCAGCAAGGTCCTGAGGCAGCCTCTCTGCCACCGTCAAGAGCCACCTTGGTTTTGGAGGCAGGATTAGGAAAGAGTGTGAAGAGGTATATGTATTCTGCACTATCTTTGAGCTCCTGTGAAGTTTCTCTGTCTATTAATATCTGTCAGACTTTCCAAGTCTGGGATAACATTGGATTGCAAGGCTCCCAACAAAGCCATTTTTTCCTTCAACTACCCTGATATTCGACCCCTACCTATAACGGAAGGCCACAGCCAGCAGCCCCAGTACTTTTTTATGGTCTCTTTTAAAGAGCTTCTCTGCCCACTTCAACATCTGTCATTCCCAAAGCTCCGGATGCATAAGCTCTCTGACACAAGGTCCATCAGTCAACCACAGAAGGCAGACCCTATGCCTTACTGACTTTCAGACTGTTAGAATCTCCAAATGAGGGTTCAGGAAATGGTAAGTGTTAACGCTCTTCCTCCCACCATTCCAGTAAGAGCCAGTAGTGGTTAGTATTTGTCAATTAGTATCTCTTACTTGCATCTCAATCCCAGCTGTACTCTTGACTGCCATGCAAATATTCCTAATACCCATTTCTTCTTTACCATCTTTCCTATACTAAGTTAAGGCCTTCCTCAGGCTTCTCCTGGATTTTTTCAAATCCTCTTAATTGGTTTTACTGCCTTCAGTCTCTTTCCATTAGTCCATTCTTCATGCTGCTATCTTGTTCTTTAAAAGGCCAATCTCATCAGGTCAGTGGGCTGTTCCAAACCCTTCAGTGGCTCCCTGGCACCTCAGGATCAAGTCCAAACTCCTCAGCAAGGATCTTAGCTCTTCAATGGATCACTACTACCTTTGTCTCCAGCTCCTGCTGGAATTTGTAAGCTTGGATTCCTAAGGCCTCTAACACAGGTAAGCAAGGTAGGCTGAGAGTAGAACAATGGGAAAATGAAGAGCTCATGCCCATTTAAGGGGCCTCCTGCTCCTCACCTTTCATTCTTGCCCTGCAGCAAAGTAGGTCCAAAATTGATAGAACTTCTGATTTTTCAAGAGAATCTAGGAATCTGTATTTTTATTTGAAATCTCTTAATTTTTAAATGTTGAAAATATTTCCCATTTTCTTTTAAACAAACAAAAGGACAATGTGCAGGCCAAATAAAACATGGCAGTCAGATGAAGCCCATGGGCCATCAATGTGCCATTTGCCCCTGCCTCCCTCTACTCTAATTCAGGGTCCGGCAAACTTTTTTTAATAAATTGTCAGGTGATAAATATTTTAGGTTGTATAAGCCATACAGTCTCTGTGGTAACTACTTAATTCTGTCGTTGTACTACAAAAGCAGCCAAATATACTATGTAAATAAATTAACGTGGCTGTGTTTCAATAAAACTTTATTTATAAAAACAGGTAGTAAGCAGGATTAGGCCCAGGGGCTGGCTGTAGTTTGCTGATTTCTGCCTAATCAAACAAAGAAGGTATCTGATATTTCTCTACAGATTCCATGTGATGGTACATTTTTTTCCTTTGCCTGAAATGCTATTTCTTCCTTCATCTGCCTCACTGGTTCCTAGGCCTCCATCAAGATCACACTCAAGAATACCTCTCTTGGAAACCATACCAGATTCTTTCTAAAGGCCAACAGTGTTAGGTGTCCTCTAAGTTCCCATTTTACCTGGAGAATTCTTTCTACCACGCTGGACTTGCTCTGTTGTTTCATTTCTCTAGCTCCCTGACTAAACCATGATCATCTCTCAGGCAGACATTTATCTGATATGTAATTTATTGAGCAAAAAGGAGTGGTTATTATATTAGATAAGTAAAAGTTAGTCATCTAATTTAGCTATGTCAAAAATGAGATTTGTTTTCTTTATCCATATTTAGGAGAGGCTTTCTAGGAGCTGTCACTATGCATCTTTGGGAGAGGGAGCCAGGAGGAGTTGTCAGCCCTTGGGCCAGGAGTTAGTAAAACCGAGGCCTGTGCTCCGCTCTGCAGTGACCAGCTTTCGTCTGTCTGGTTCAACTCTGACACCTTCGGACCTCCATTATTTATGTCTGTAAAGTCAGCTCAACATAATGAATCAAAAACATCCTGTCCATCCCTAAAATTCTCTGAGCAGTTTTCTCCACATTTTAAACCAGAATAAATACAGTTTAGCCCCATTTAATGTCACAGTCCAGTACTAACCTCACAGATCATTGGGGGACATACAGAACTATTTGCCTCTTCACTCACTATCCCTAAATTATGCATTTGGGGGAAGTGGGGAGGTTTAAAATACTTTTCTTTTCTCCTCCTAAAATTTCAGTTCTAAGTTTTTGTACTTGACACTTAGAAGTCTCTTAATTCTGTCAAATTTGTCATTTCTAATATGCTTTACATTATAAAACTGTATAATCAACTTCTCTAAACTTCTTGGGAAGCAGAGCAATGTACTGAAAAGAACACAAATTTTGGTCAATGAAAGATTCAGTTCCTCCTTTTGTCACTGATGATGTGCAGCCTTGAGCATGTACCTAGTCCCTTTGAGCACCTGTTTTCCTCATCCATAAAATGGGGATAACTATACAGACCTCATCCAGTTGTTAGAAAAGTCAACGATAATAAATTGTTTATAGCATCTAATACATGATGAAAACTCAACAATGAGGCCCTCTCCATTTTATTTTTCTACTACTATTCACTCTGAGTTATCTCCTGGGGTAATTTTACTACATGAGCTTAAGCTTTAAAAAACTGTTTTTTTCATTATTTTAAATGTCTGGGCTCATAGCTGTCTTTTGAAACATTGAGATCGCCATATAGTCAGATCATATCAGAAAGAACATCAAGTGCCCCCCGACACATAAAAGGATCCCATAAATGTGGAATCTGAATAGATACTTCTACTACCCACCACGGGAGTGGAAAGTTTCCAGTGTCCTAACTATGGTTTATATCTTTCTCATGCTAATAAAGAGACCAAAAAAAAGTCCTGGGTCCCTGTTGAACGCCGTGTGAGCAAAGACATGATCCAATTACAGAGCATATTCAGAGAGCAATTTCTCCTCATTTTATTAGGCAGTCAGTAAGGTGTATTCTACTGTCTGTTGGAGGACCATGAATTAAAGTACCTGGAATCTGAAGAAAGCCATGCACAGTCTATTTTCTTCCAAACTGGAGGTATATCTGAATACTCTTTGTGGCTCCTTAGAAAAGAGAGGCACAAACTATTGAGAGCCAGAGAGACCCATCAAAGAACTAAACATACAGCTTACCAAATGATACTTAGCAAGCAGGAGAGGGGGACAAGGATCAGAAATGGATACACTCATAACACAAGTAAGTAAAGGGACTTGTTTAGAGAGCTAACCAGAAGCAGGAACATGAAACCAAGCCCAGGTAATACAAGTCTTAACCCTGGGAGATGGTGAACTCCTCATGTGTCTTGTTGAAGAGTCCCTAAAGAAACAAAGGGAGGAGGACCCAGACTCATTCAAGTGACTGACTGCTGCTCTGAAGCAGGGGGCAACTGAAAACACAGCAGAGGTAAGGTAATGCTCAAAACCTATTGGGAGAGGTATACTATTTTCTAACATAGGACAGCATAATATTAAAAAAGCTAATTATCCTCAAATTAATTTTAAAATGTAATGCAATTCCCAAAAATAATATGACTATTTTTTTTCTAAAATCAGATACAATTATTTAAATTTCGTATGGAAGAAAATGATTTAAAATCATGTCTAACGTAATCCTGAAAAAAGAAAAAATAATGGAATGATTGATACAATTATTGTAATTATTGCAGTGTGGTACTAGTACAGGAATAGATAGTTCAACTAAACAAAATAGAATACCCAGAAATAAACAGATGTGTGTCTGTGGACATGCATGCATCTGTATTATATGCTTAAACTAGCACCACTGTTACTGGGAAAATGACCTTGAACCACCTCGGTTCTTGTACTCTTGAAGGAAACACTTCAATCAACGGATGGAATTTGTGCAGGATAAATAGCAGAAGTTTATTAGTAAAAGAAAGTACAGTCTGAAACACAGAGCAGGCTGACCCAAGGGAGGGAAGCAGCCTAGAAAAGCATGTTCATTAGAAAATGGGGCTACACTCTCAGATAGGGAGGGGCTGACCCAAGGGAGGGAAGCAACCCCGCCTTACATTGTGTGAAGGTTTTATTTATGGGTAGAATTGCCTTTCCCCTCTTATCTCTCTCCCCCTGAGGTACCTAGTCCTCTGGCATTTAG
Source organism: Rhinolophus ferrumequinum (assembly GCF_004115265.2). Classification (NCBI taxonomy): domain Eukaryota; kingdom Metazoa; phylum Chordata; class Mammalia; order Chiroptera; family Rhinolophidae; genus Rhinolophus; species Rhinolophus ferrumequinum. The sequence continues at coordinate 2,869,270 of NC_046285.1, read as the reverse complement.
CAATGGGTTTCTTTGATTTAGGGGCATGTGTAAACACATCCCCTCGATTTGGGGGGTGAGCAAACATTTCATCCCTTAGAAGTGTATGAAAACCTAGAATCCTGTTGGCTAGTAAGGTATCCCTGATCCTGACAAACAGGATATCCACCCTGCCACCCCCAGTCCCACCCCCAGCCCCACCCCCAACCCCACCCCTGACTTCTAACAACATATCGCTTTGATTTAGAGGTATGTGTGAGCCTGAAGTCCTGCTGGGACTCCCTACCGTGCTTCCCAGAAAATAAGACCTAGCGGGACAATCAGTTCTAGTGCGTCTTTTGGAGCAAAAATTAATATGAGACCTGGTCTTTCTATACTATAATATAAGATGGGATCTTATACAATATAATATCATATAAGATTGGGTCTTATATTAATTTTTGCTCCAAAAGATGCGCCAGAGCTGTTTGTCCGGCTAGGTCTTATTTTCTGGGAAACACGGCATAAAAAGACAAAAGAAAAAGAATATTATAATGGTACCGTCATAATTTACATGAAAACAAGTTCCAGATAATATTTTTAAATATAAAAAGTACATTAAATCACCAGAAATACTAGGCTTAACTACTACTTAATACTACTTAGTAGCACTTAATAAATATTTGGGAAATGTTCTTCTGTGGTTAAAAGATTTGATTGCTAAATTTGAGAAGTCTTGACATATTCTGAAGACTCTGGTTGCCAGGGCTTCAAACATATTAAAATTGCAGAATGTTTCATAAATTCTTCATGATTCTATACTTAATTTTCTTTACAGTAACTTATTGTCTATAACTGCCAGAAAATTAATCATTTGCTATTGATATTTGGAATTCCTTTTCCACACTTTTCAATTCTAAAATGTGTTTTGAAAAGAAAGGGGGGAAAAAACACAAAACAAGCATAGCTCAGATCCCCTGAGTTAGACATTAATCACGTGACCCTAACCACAGCACAGCACACTGAATGAAAAGTAATTGATCACAGAAAAAGCAGCTTGCCATTAGAAAATGTTTTGTATCTTTTCAGTGCTTCCTGGAGTCCAGGAATTAAACTGAGAAGAGAATAAGAGCAAGAGAATAACAGCTGTATATTATTGGGAGACTATTGCCATCAGCACAGCTGTTTCCAAACTATTTGTCATGTATTTCAGCCTCTCCTTGTGTTATTTTTTTCTTTGTTTCTACATTAGGAAAAAAACCATCCATATTAGCCTGATTTAGTTTTCTTAAAGTGCTTCAGGCTTCTAAAGCAGATCTTTAAGTTGCTATGGAGGTAATTCCTTTTGTTTATGTGTAATATTCAAATTGAAATCACAGTAGTCCCCTCTCTGTGGCAGACTGGAACATTTCAGTGAGAGGTGTCACAGTTTGCCTCAGGGATGTATGAAAATGTAACTCAGTGCAAATCTGCTGGGAATTCCCGTGCAAGTCATTTCAAATCTGCTCAGACTACTTGCAGGTATTTTGGTCTGTTTTGCTGTAAACAAAGGGATGTTGTGAAACGAAGGTTTGATAAATACACAGTTCTGTTGGGGAAACTTGAAATCACCTCAGAGAAGTCATTATTTACCTCTGCTTTCAATTGGGTATCTATGTTGGTGGTCTAGCCTCCAACCCCCAGGTTCCTCTTGCAAAACTATCAGAGCACTAAGGTACCATCCTGAAAGTCAGTGTGACTGGAAGCCAGGCCAGCTCCTTGCTTATTCACATAAGATTGTCCCATGAGTGAGAGAGACTGTGAAGGTGATACGATGTATCGAATTTGGTTCTATTTTGCAGACAATATTCCATTTAAATGGGCTGCCCTCATGCAAATTCATATGGGTTCAGGATTTCAGACTTTAAAGCAAACAGGTTGAAAATGCAAAGTTTAACTGCTGTGCTGTCATATATATATATATATATATATATATATATATATATATAGTGACATTTACTTCTCTTCAAGCTTGCCTGCCAATGGCAGTCGTTCTAGACAGGGAGATAGGACCAGTGCACCTTTGCAGTAAGTCACCCACATAGGCAGACTCGGAGGCTGTCTTTTAGATGCTTCTAATATTGATGATTGACCCAAAGTTACCACTTAGAAGTTATAACATCATTGTCCTTGGCCTCTTGATTTTCCATCTAAGATCCACTTTCAGTCAATGTGCTTTGTATTTTTTCACGCATCCTCCCAGGCCCTAGAGCACTTCCTATCACTTTGCAGAACAGGATCCAATTTGAAACAAATTTGGAAACCAACTGGCTGCAAATAAATTGATCCATCAATAGTTTTTTATTTTTTCTATAAATGGATATTTCATCTGGTTTTAATGTATCAGTTTGATTTTTAAGGTACTACAGATCAATTTTATAATGCTGTTTTCTTTTTTGAGCATCTCTCTCTTTTTTTTTCTTTCTTTTTTTTTTTTTTTTTTTTTTTTTTTGGCCATTTCCTCCCCACCTCAAAATACAAGGGGAACTAAATGTTCAGAAAACTGTATGAACTTGAAAAAAACTTAAATACCCAACAGTTGGGGCTTGTGCCTGCCTTAATTATTTGGAAAGGTTTTTTTAATGCATTGAGGGTAATATTGGTTAAAAATGAATGTTTCCCTTCACTATGTCATGATTTTATAACATTCGTATAAAGGGCATGAGGTAGTTTATAAGGAGAACACAGAACAGGCCAAATAGTTGAGTAGACATACTCGACTAAGAATTAACTCAGACTTCATACATTAAAAAAAAAAAAAATCTAAAAGACCTAAGTCTAAAAAATTTTAGTAGTTTTTATTTTTGTTTTTATGGCTTTTCATGTTTAAATAAAGGTAATTTATTCATTTTTAGAAGAAAATCACAAATTATAAACAAGCAAAAAAATATATCAGTACCTCCCACCATGATCTAACCTACTTAGAGACAAGCACCATTATACATATACCATTTCTTTCTTAAGATTTTTTATTAAAATATAGCTAACATACAATATTGTATTAGTCTCAGGTGTACATCATAGTTATTCAACACTACTCACCTGGCACTACACATACTCATTACCACATTACTGACTATATTCCTTGTGCTAAAGGGAAGTCCAACATCCATCTGACACAGTACCACGCTGTGGGGAAAGAGTCCCAGAGAGCATGATGGAGTCCATTCTGTGCTGGGATGTGCTCTGCTTCTTTCCAGTGGGAACTTTGGGCCTTTGAAGGGAAAGAACTTTTAATTAAATATTCAGTTTTCCTCAAAACTGTCCTTACATTCCCACAATTCCTTTGGCATAAAGAACTGAACTCCACTTCATAAACATTACCCCACACAAAAAGAAAGCTATTACTTTGCACATTCCTGTCTTCCCTGTGAAGAAATGGAATAGCTTCCAGATGAAGCCAGGTGTGGGGACAGAGTCCCAGAGAGCAGTTTCCAGGCTCTCCGCCTGGCGTGGGGAGGTGCTGGCTCGGGTGGTGAATGGCCGTCAGCTGTGATTGGTTGGCCATCAGCTGTGACCGGTTAGCCAATTGGCTACTGATGTAACTGCGGGGCTGTGTTGATTGGTTGGTTGGTTGTCAGGCAGAGAAGTGAATGGCGGACTGAGGATCGTGTGGCTACTACTGCGTGTGTGTCGCCTGGCCGTCAGAAAGAATATAGTGGTAGGTCTCCCCTATGTATTGAACCGTGGGTGTTCCTTTTTGGTCTAGCCATATCCTGCGTTCTTATGTGGGGAGTGGGACCAGAGGCCCCACAGGCCGCCCTGCACGACACACTCCATCACAATATTATTGACTATATTCCCATGCTGTGTATTACATCACTAAGACTTATTTATTTATTTATACCTGGAACTTTGAACCTCTTATTCTTTATCTTTCCCTCCTTTTAAAATTTTTCAAGTAGAGTTGACATTGTATATTATTTTATGTTAATGTCAGTAGTACAGCATAGTAGTTAGACATTTATTTATTTACAAAGTGATCCCCCGGACTAGTACCCACCTGGCACCATAGTTATTACCATATTAGTGATTATATTCCCCGTGCTTTACATCCCCATGACTATTTTGTAACTACCAATTTGTATTTCTTAATCTCTTCCCCTTTTTCACCCACACCCCAAACCCCACCCAATCTGGCAACCATCAAAATGTTCTCTGTACCTATGAGTTTGTTTCTGTTTCATTTGTTTGTTTATTTTATTCTTTACATTCCACTTACAAGTGAAATCATATGACATCTGTCTTTCACTCTCTGGCTTATTACATTCAGCACAATACCCTCTAGGTCCATCCATGTTGTCGCAGGATGGCAAGATTTCATTATTTTTTATGGCTAATCGTCCATTGTATGAGATGTGACAATTAAGTTTGCAATAATGTTACTAATCTTTTTTGATATCAGAGGGATTATTTATTATGAATTTGTACCAACTGGACAAACAGTTAACCAAGTTTACTATTTGGAAGTGCTGAAAAGGCTGTGTGAAGAAGTTCGACGACCTGAACTTTACGCCAATTCATGGCTCTTGCATCATAATAATGTACCAGCTCACAGGGCACTGTCTGTGAGGGAGTTTTTAGCCAGTAAACAAATAACTGTATTGGAACACCCTCCCTACCTCACCTGCTCTGGCCCCCAATGACTTCTTTCTTCATCCGAAGATAAAGGAAATATTGAAAGGAAGAGATTTTGATGACATTTAAGACATCAGGGGTAATATGAGGATAACTCTGATGGCTATTCCAGAAAAAGAGTTCCAAAATTGCTTTGAAGTGTGGACTAGGCACTGGAATCGGTGCATAGCTTCCCAAGGGGAGTACTTTGAAGGTGACCATAGTGATATTCAGCAATGAGGTATGTAGCACTTTTCTAGGATGAGTTCGTCAACTTAATTTTCTGACCTCGTATACCGGGGTGCCAAAAAAATGTATACACATGACTTGTATTCATCTTTTGTTATCAATATATATTAAATATTACAATTTTAATGCAATGTTTTTCTTTCTTAAAATGTGTATACATTTTTTTTGCCATCCTCTGTATGTACCACCTCTTTTTTATCCATTCATCCATTCAGGGGCACCCAGGTTGCCTTTGTATCTTGGCTTATGTAAACAATACTGCAATGAGCATATGGATGAGCACATCCCCTCAAAGTACCATTTTGTGTTTCTTCAGATAATACCCAGAAGTGAGATTACTAGGTCCTTTGTTGTCTCTCATTATAGTCTTTGTTTTAAAGTCTATTTTGTCTGATATAAGTGTTGCTACCCCAGCTGTTTGTTTGTTTGTTTTCATTTTCATGAAGTATTTTTCCCATCCCTTTACTTTCAGTCTTTGTGTGTCTTTTGGTATGAAGTGAGTCTCTTGTAGGCAGCATATGCAAGGATCTTGTTTTCTCATCCATTCAGCTCCCCTATCTTTTGATTGGAGCATTTAATTCATTTACATAGAAAGTAATTGTTGATAGGTATGCAGTTATTGCCATTTTATTATTCATATATTTGATTTTTTTGTTGTTGTTCTTTTCATCTTAAAGAAGTCCCTCCAAGATTCCTTATAATATTGGTTTGGTGGTGATGAACTCCTTTAGCTTTTTCTTGCCTGGGAAGCTCTTTATCTGTCCTACAATTCTAAATGATAGCTTTGCTGAGTAGAGTAATCTTGGTTGTAGGTCCTTGCTTTTTATAATTTTGAATATTTCCTGCCAATACCTTCTGGCCTGCAGAGTTTCTGTGGAGACATCATCTGATAGTATTATGAGAGCTCCTTTGTAGGAATTAACTGTTTTTCTCTTGCTGCTTTTAAGATTCTCTCTTTGTCTTTAACCTTTGGAAGTTTAATTATGATATGTCTTAGTGTTTGCCTCTTTGGGTTCATCTTGTTTGGCACTCTTCTTGCCTCCTAGGCTTCTATATCTATTTCCTTCACCAGGTCAGGGAAGTTTTCCATCATTATTTCTTCAAATAGGTTTTCAGTTCCTTGCTGTCTCTCTTCTCCTTCTGGTACCCCTACAATGCAAATGTTGGTATGCTTGATATTGTCCCAGAGGCCCCTAAAACTATCCTCATTATTTTGGATTTTTTTTTCTTTTTGTTGTTCTGATTGGGTGTTTTCTGTTACCTTATCTTCTAAATCTCTGATTTGATTATCTGCTTCATCTAATCTACTGTTGATTCCCTATAATGTATTCTTCATTTCTGTAATTGTATTCTTTATTTCTGACTGGTTCTTTTGTTATGCTTCCTGTCTCTTTGTTGAAGTTCTCCCTGAGATCGTTGAGCATCTTTATAACCAGTGTTTGGAGCTCTGCATCTGGTAGATTACTTGACTCCATTTTGTTTAGTTATTTTTCTGGAACCTCGTTCTGTTCTTTCATTTGGGACATGTTTCTTTGTCTCCCCATTCTGGCTGCCTCCCTGTGTTTCTTTCTATGTATTAGGTAGGGCTGTTATGCCTCTTTATCCTACTAGAGTGGTCTTATGTAGTAGGAGTCTTGCGGGGCTCAGTGGCACAGTCTTCCTGGTCACCTGCCCTGCACACTCCAGGTGTGTCCCTTGTGTGTTTTGTGTGTGCCTTCTTGTTGTAGTTGAGCCTTGGTTGCTATTTGCACGCTAATGGGAGGGATTGACTCTCTGGCTCATTGGTTGAGGACTGGCTAAGACAACAGTGAATGAGTTGTGGTGCAGGGGCTGACCCTACAGAGCAGGATCTGCCTCAGCAGGGCTCTGGTGCCTGCCCAATCAGCCCCTTTGGTGTGTCATTTTTGGAGGTGCCTGTGTCATGCTCCAGCTCATTTCAAAGCTGGCCACTGAGGCACCAGCCCCAGGGCCACCGGGGAGGGCACCCATTGCAAATCAAGTTAAGCCACAGCCCATGACCCCCCTCCCCACCTCTGGGCTAGCCAGCAAAAGCCACAAAGCAATCTGAAGGTAGCCACTACCTGTGTCATACTTGGAATTGCCTCAAGTGACCAAGCCATGAACCAAGGCTGGCTGTCGCTAGTCCCAGGTTTAGGGCTGCTCAGCCAGAGGTATGGGACATGCTCAAGTCAGATGCTGCTTGTCTGCGTGCCACAAACCTTTGAAAAGTCAGAGACCCGAAAAAAGTCTGTGGCATAAGCTAAGGCAGACGGTTTGTACAAAAAAGCCACTGGAAGCAGCTTGGATGTGCTCAAAAGTTAGGTGGGGCCAGGTCTTAGAATCAGCTAGGTGTGGCAAATGCATTACCCAGCTTGATGGAGACTCAGATATGGCAGCCACGTCTGTCTGCACACTGGGAAGGGGGAGGGTTCAACAAAGAAACAATTGCCCCTGCCAGCTCCTCTGTCCAGGAGAAAGCTGCCCTTCCAGCTCCTATCTTGAAGCCAGATGACTCAGTTCCCCCCTGTATGTCCCTGTCACCTCTCCAGCTGCTGCCCCAGCACTGGAGCTCAGAGCCAGTGATTCCATCAGTAAGTCTGTGTACAGTCTCTTTAAGACAAGTGCCTGGGACTCAGCCTCCATCATCTCACTCAGTCACAATTCCATTGGTTTTCATAGCCAGAAGTTGTAGGGACTTCTCTTCCCAGCACTGGAACCCTGGGCTAGGGAGCCTGATGTGGCAATGGGACCCCTTGCTCCTCTAGGGGGGACCTCTGCAGCCAAGTTACACCTCCTGATTTTTAATGGTCACAGGCAGGTGTAAGACCAACCCATTCCGTATCTCTGCTCCTTCTACGAGTCTTGAGGTGGCTTCTTCTGTGTGTTATTCATTGTAGGACTTCAGTTCAGCAAGATTTCAGGTGATTCTCAATGATGGTTGTTTTGTACTTTAGTTGTAATTTTAATGTAGTTGTGAGAGAAGGTAAGCAGTGTTTACCTACTGTGCCATCTTGACCAGAACTGTACCGTTTCTTTGCTCATACATGTGCAGAATACATACACATGTACTTTATTCAGAAATTGTATCATACCATACATAGTGTTTGAGAACATTCAACCAATCATCTATTGTTGGATATTAGTTTTATTTTACTATGTGTGTGTTTTGGAAAATTTTTACTATTACAGACAAGTACAGTCATAAATAATAAAAATATAAAGTGAAAATATAAGAAAAATATTCTGGAAATTGACAAAAATATCAAAAAACAAAGCAAACAAAACATTATAAAACAAACTAAATGAGTACCCAATTACCTATTCATGAAAAGAAAGTGTTCTTGATAATTATTTTCAGCAATACTTTATTCCAACTAAATTATCTTATTCAATAAAATTCTTGTGGACTAATTATTTTTCTGCCACCTAGTCGCTTTATTGGGTCCCATTAAAGTTTTCTGACAGTACCTGGGTCTGATGAGAGCCCCAGGTGTTCTAGCCATTTAACATAATTCAGATCTATTTCTTACAAATTAAACTTCCCATTCTTCTGCTCTCTTTCTGAGTTTCTCCTCCAAGCATTGATTTATATTAATACCCAAGTCATCGCTTATAAATAAACTATTACACTATCAACCATGACTACTGTGTAACAACAAATTTATACTTCTTAACCCCTTCCCCTCTCACTCCCAAACCCCCTCCCTTCTGGTAACCATCAAAATGTTCTCTCTATCTATGAGTTTGTTTCTATTTCATTTGTTTATTTTGTTCTTTAGATTACACTTATGTGACATTTGTCTTTCTTTGTCTGACTTACTCCACTCAGCACCATGCCCTCTAGGTCCATCCATGTTGTTGCAGATGGCAAGATTTCATTCCTTTTTATGGCTCAGTAATATTTCATTGTATATATGTACCACCTCTTCTTTATCCATTCATCCATTCAGGGACACCCAGGCTTCCTCCATATCTTGGCTATTGTAAATAATGCTGCAATGAACATATGGATGCACACGTCCCCTTAAAGTAGTGTTTTGGGTTTCTTAGGATAAAAACCGAGAAGTGGAATTACCATGTCTTTCTTTGTTTCTTGTTATAGCCTTTATTTTAACATCTATTTTGTCTCATAAAAGTATTGCTATCCCAGCTTTTTTTTTTTTTTTTTTTCATTTTCATGAAATATCTTCTCCATCCTTTTACTTTCAGTTTGTGTGTGTCTTTTGATCTGAAGTGAGTCGCTTGTAGGTAGCATATGTATGGGTCTTGTTTTCTTATCCACCCAGCCACCCACCCAATGTCTTTTGATTGGAGCATTTAATCCATTTACATTAGAAGTAAATGTTGATAGATATGCAGTGATTGCGATTTTATTATTCATATATATATATATATATATTCATATATATATATATATATATATATATATACAGTCTTAAAGATGTCCCTCTAACATTCCTTGTAATACTGGTTTGGTGGTGATGAACTCTTTTAGCCTTTTCTTTATCTGTCCTTTTAAGCTCTTTATCTGTCCTTTTGATTCTAAATGATAGCCTTGCTGGGTAGAGTAACCTTGGTTTTTAGGTAACCTTTGCTTTTCATCACTTTTCATCATTTGAATATTTCATGCCAATTTCTGCAAAGTTTCTGTTGAGAAATCATCTGAAATGTTTATAGGAACTCCCTTGTAGGTAACTAACTGCTTTTCTCTGCTACTTTTAAGATTCTTTCTTTTCTTTTAACTTTTGGCATGTTAATTATGATGTGTCTCAGTGTGGACTTGTTTGAGTTCATCTTGTTTGGGATTCTCTGGGCTTGAATATCCATTTCCTTCAGTAGGTTAGGGAAGTCTTCCATCATTATTTCTTCAAATAGGTTTTCAATTCATTCTCTCTTTCTCCTTCTGGTAACCCTATGATTCAAATGTTGGTACACTTAATGTTATCCCACAAGCCCCTTACACTTTCCTCATTTTTTTGGATTAATTTTCCTTTTTGCTGTTCTGACTGGGTATTTTCTTTTACCTTGTCTTCTAAATCACTGATTCAGTTCTCTGCTTCATCTAATCTACTGTTGATTCCCTGTAATGTATTCTTCTTTTCCATTATTGTATTCTTTATTTCTGACTCATTCTTTTTTGTTTTCTATCTCCATTTTTATGTTTCCTATCTCTTTGTTGAAGTTCCCCCTGAGATCATTGAGCATCCTTATAACCAAAGTTTTGAACTCTGTTTCTGGTATATTGCTTGTCTCCATTTTGTTCAGTTCTTTTTCTGGAGCTTTGTTCTGTTCTTTTATTTGGGACATGTTTCTTTGTGTCCTCATTTTGGCTGAATCACCATGTTTCCTTCTATGTATTAGGTAGGGCTGCTATGTCACCCTGTCTTCATATAGTGGCTTATATAGTCCCTGTCCTGTGGGACCCAGTGCTGCAGTCTCCCTGGCCACCAGAGCTGCATGCTATAAGTATGACCCTTGTGTGCATTGTATATGTCCTCCTCTTGTAATTGAGCCTTGGTTGCTATTTTCAAGTCAATGGGAGGAATTAACCCTTAGGCTCATTGGTTGTGAGGACTGGCCGTGACAACAGTGGAGGAGTTGTGGGGCTGACCCTACAGAGCAATATTCACTTTAGTGGGGCTCTGGTGCCTTCCCAGTCTTCCCTTTTGGTGTGTTGTCCTTGGAAGTTGCTGGATGATGCTCTGGCTCAATCCAAAACTGGTCGTTGGGTTTGCCAGTCCAGGGCCTCCGTGGGGACCTGCTGAAGGCTAAGTTCATTCGCAGCCTGTGCCCTGTCTGGGACCACCTCACATGACCCACAAAGCACTCCGCAGATGGCCACCCCCTGCACTTTGCTTGGAGGTGCCTTGAGAGGCCAAGCTGTCAACCAAAGCTGGCTGTTGTTAGTGCCAGGCTTTGGGCTACTCAGCCAGGGATATGGACACACTGAAGCCAGATGCTGCTTGTTTGGGTTTTGTGAATCTTTGAGAGATTTTAGGAAAGTCTGGAGCATGAGCCAAGGCAAGCCATTTGTCCAGTAAAGCCACTGGAAGCAGCTAGGATGGGCCCAAAAGTTGGGTTGGGTGGGGTCTCAGGGACAGGGTGGGGGAGGGGTGTTGAACAGTGTTAGCTAGGTTGTTGGAGACTCAGATATGTTGGTTGCCTGTGTCTGCATGCCAGGAGAGGGGAGGGCTCAACAACAGTTTCTGCCAGTTCCTCTGACCAGGAGAAAGCTGCTTCTCCAGCCCTCGCCCAGAAGCTAGACAATCCAGTTTGTCCCCATATGTTTCTGGTGCCTTTTGAGTTGCTGTCACAGCACTGGAGCTCAGAGCAACTAAGTCCATCAGCGAGTTAGTCCATGCATGGTCCCTTTCAGAGGAGTGCCTGGGACTGCAGCTGCCCTCATCTCACTCAGCCACAATCTCCGATGGTTTTCACAACCAGAAGTTATGAGTACTTCATTTCCTGGCACTGAAACCCTGGGCTGGGGAGCCTGGTGTGGGACTGGGACCTCTCACTCCTCCACGAAGGAACCTCCACATCCAAGATACCCCAACCCAATTCTTAATGGTCACGCACGTGTGTGGGACCAGCCCATTCCATGTATCTGTCCCTCCTACTAGGCTTGTTGTGGCATCGTCTGTATGTTCTTAGTAGTAGGACTTATGTTCAGCTAGACTTCAGGTGATTCTCAATGATGGGTGTTCTGTAGTTTATTTGTAATTTTGATGTGGTCATGAGAGGAAGTGAGCACAGCATTTACCTACTCTGCCATTTTGACTGCAAAAGCAGCATTAATATTTTAAATGTAGCTGCTTTGGAGAGTCTTTCAGATTGTGCTGTTGTTTCTATTTCTTATGGCACAAATTCTCCCTTTTTTATTTTCTTCTTTGCCCTCATAATAATTACTCTTTTTTTTATATTATATATATCTATATATAGATATTTATTTATTATTTTTATTTATTTATTGTAAAATAAAATGAGAGTGAAAAAAGAAAGATATTGGTTTATATTATTCTTCAGGTCAGTTAAAAGAAGCACACAAAAATTCATCTTTTGTGATGTGTTTTGTTTTCTGTTGTTGTATTTTTAATAGCATTAAATGGAGCTAATTATTTTTGTTCTGAGTTTTCCCTTATTTCTTACTCCTGGGGATTTCCATTTCTTTATTTTGAGTTCAGCTACGTGGTTAAAAAGTTGTTATAATTTACATATAAATTAATATGCACTAATGCAGAAGGGAATTCTGCATTAGTTTAGTTCTGCTAATTGCTAAAACCACCTATTAATGACTTTCTGAGCACACTTAATGTGTTTAACACTGCTCTGTACTCCTGTCAGCCCTCAAGGATGTCATCAGGTCATTGAAAACAAAAAGAGGTCTTAAAATTGGTTTCTGTAGAATTCCTGTAATATAGGCCAAAGATAGTATCTGTTCATGTGATCATCTAAAGCTGAAGTTACAAATATGTGGTGTCACGCCCTGCAAGACAAGAGCTGTGGGAAGCAAGAAGGGCGGGCGCAGGGTTAAGAAAGACAATAGTCAAGAGTAGAGTGCAAGCAGTGCCAAGTAACTCAAGCCTCAAGGACTAAGCCCCGGGCCAACGCATAGCTTTTATTAGTTAACTAATGAGGATGTAAAGCTTGTTAAGCTCAAGATCTGTGAGTTTCATGCCTGCTGGCTGTTTTCCCGAAAGTCCCCATTGTGCTCCAGCATATACTGTGCCTTCACCCACACGCATAACCCCAGGGGATAAAAGGGGAGGGGCCAATATTATTCCATCAGGTCTTACCAAGACTTCCCCTCAAGGGAGCTTTATGGATATCTTTCCATTGAGTCTCAGTTTGCTGAGGCACTCTCTTGTAAAATACTGGAAAAGGCACAGGGAACAAATGGTTTGGCAGCTGTAAGGCAACAATGTGGTCCACCAGACAGATCTCATCTGCTCAGGTGTTTTGTTTATTTTGCATAATGTTTATATCTATTATATTAATTTCCAACATTTAAAAATTGGCCAATTTCACATAATGGTTAAGCTTTACAAAGTCTCTTAAAAACAAACAAAAATAACCAGAAAAACGAACTTCTTTTTGTGTACCTGTACCAGAACCAAAAGCAGCTGGTTCTAGTGTTAGAGGTCTCACCACTCTCCCTTTTTTCCACACACAGCTTGTGTTTTACATTATAGGTGTGGCCTAGCAGTCACCTGAGTTTGCAACTTTTGGTCTAAAGAAGTAAAAAAATTCATGGAGTGCCATCAAATAAGTCACCATTCAGGTCCTAGTAAATATGTAAAGAGCTGACTGATCTAGTTAGCTGCTGGATGCTTGTAGCTCGTGGGTACTTCTTTAACTCACTAAGGTCCGAACACTGATCTTGTTCTTTTGATACACTCCGATGGAAGCATATTTATTTGGGGAAGTAATCTGTTAAGAAAACATCTCACTAATTGTAGTAAACATGAACACAATGGGCTCCAGTGTGATTTAGAAAAGCAGAAAAAGGCTTTTATTTTTGCTTTGTACTGGTGCATTTGTACCTTTGCAAGGTTCAGTGGTTTCTTTGGAAGCAGACATTCCAGAACTCTCTCTAACTCTTGTTTCAGCCAGAGGGCTGTAGTTGGAAACTTGACAGAACCTGTGGGTAACTCATAAGAATTGAACATGTTTCCAATTTAAAATTATTCCTTCTTCCTAGTTTTCCATGAATTCAGCAATATCACAGCTGAGTGGGACTGTTGTAAACTGCTATTAAATGGCTTTATTATTATTCTCTGGTAGTTAGCTATTTATTAATCTGGTCAGTACTAATATGGAAAATAGCCTTTATTGTGTTGCAATCTCTTCTACATAAACTGTGTTCCTGATATGCAAAAGCACATTGTTTTTGATGTGTATCTCATACACTTCCACCTCCACTGCACCCCTCACTTTCGTCACACAAAACTCACCATATCCTAGATGACTCTCATTTTTCCTGAGACCTATTGCCAGCTTCTCCTTCCTCAGGTCCAGTTCTAGCTGCTGCCTCAAGTCAAAAGTCATTGTCTCTCACTAACACTCTTCTCCTGCTTTGTTTACTCTTTGAAGAATATGGCTGTCACCTGGTTGGCTTTCCATATAGCTGTTTAGCACTAAATTTTGAGCTTCTTAAGAGCAAGCCCTGCCACTTGTCTTATTCATCTTTGTATTTCTAGAGCCCAGCACTCTTCTGAGTGCCCAGGCTCTCACAAACTCATGATATCTTGAATCAAATCTAGTAACTTCCACAAAGGACTTGAGTTCATTTATAATACACTGCTAAAGAATGTTTATTTCCAAAAAGGATAAATAAAAGTAAAAGATGACAAGATAACTCTTAAACAAGAAAGTGAGTATCTGGCACAGATTAGATCCTTAATTTAGTACTAAATTTTGTTCACTTTAGCACCTAAGTGAAAAGGGAAGTACATCAGTTTATGTGGCTCTCCAAGTCAGTTAAAGAAAACACACAAATCTTCTGCCAGTGTTGTTTTGTTATGGAACTCTATGAGAAATGGGGCATAGGTGACACAGCAGACAATGTTCTTCATTATAGACTTATGAAAAACACAGAAGTATTCTTCAAATTGACCTTCTAAAATGCATGCTTTACAAAAGTTAAAAGGAAAGCAATAATCCCTAACTGAATAAAGCCACTATTGTAATTGTTCTTTAAAGTTGTTTTCTGATGATCTGTTGTGAAATTAAGTTAGAACTTAAGTAACTATTAGATATCCATTGCTGTGCAACGTAATAAATTACCCCAAACATTTGCTGCTTAATAAAGCAAACACATATCTCACAGATTCTGAGGCTCCGCTTAGGCAGGGTAGTCTAGTTCAGGTCTCTTGTGAGGTTGCAGTGAAGCTGTTGGCCAGCGATGCAGTCTCTGAAGACTTGACTGGGACAGGGGGGTCCACTTCCAAGCTTCCTCACATGGCTGTTGGCAGAACACTTCACTTCCCTGCCACATGGACTGGGCATAACTTGGCTTCTCCTAGAAAGAGCAATCCAAGAGAAAGATCATGATAAAGGGCATGTCAGAAAATGAGAGAGCGACCCAACGGAAGCCACAGGGGCTTTTTAAATTGAATCTCAGAGGTGACATATTATCATTTCTGCCATATTCTGCTGGTCACACAGACCAACCCCGGTACAATGTCAGAGGGAACTACTGAAAATTATAAAATTTTATTTTATAAAAATAAAATTTATTTTATTTTAAAAAGATTTTTATTAAAATATAGCTAACATACAACATTATATTAGTTTCAGGGGCACACCGGTTATTCACCATTTTTATACCTAAAGAAGTGATCACCACAATCAGTCCAGCAACCATCTGACACTGTACCACGCTATCAACAATGTTATTGACTATATTGCCCGTGCTGTACATTACAATCCCCGTGACTTATTTGTTTATACCTGGAAATTTGGGCCTCTTACTGCCCTTCACGTTTTCCTCCATTTTTCAATTATAGTTGACATTCAATATTATTTATATTAATTTCAGGTTTACAACATAGTGGTTAGACATTTATATAATTTAAGAAATGATTCCCCCTAACTAGTCTAGTAGCCACCTGGCACTATACATAGTTATTACCATATCATTGATTATATTCCCTATGCTTTACTTTGTATTCCCAAGACTATTTTGTAATTATCAGTTTGTACTTCTTAATCCCTTCACCTTTTTCACCCTACCTCCCAACCCCCTCCCATCTATCACCCCAATAAATCTAGTACTCATTTGACTCCATGCATAGTTATTACAATAGTATTGACTACATTCCTTATGCGGTACCCTACATTCCCAAAATTATTGTATAACAACCAATTTGTACTTCTTAATCCCTTCCATTTTTCACTCTTCCCCAATCCCCTTTCCATCTGACAACCATCAAAATGTTCTCTGTATCTATGAGTTTGTTTCTGTTTTGTGTATATATTTTGTTCTTTAGATTCCACATATAAATGCAATCTCGTTGCATCTGTCTTTCTCTGACACTCCACTCAGCACAACACCCTCCAGGTCCAACTGTGCCGCCAAAGGTGGCATGAACCCATTCCCATCCATGGCCGAGCCATATTCCATTGTATATATGTACCACCTGCTCTTTATCCATTCTTCCATTGATGGACACCCAGGCTGCCTCCACATCTTGGCCATTGTAAACAATGCTGCAATGAACATATGGATGCACATGTCCCCTCGAGGTAACAATTTGGGTTTCTTCAGATAAATACCCTGAAGTGGAATTACTGGGTCCTTCTTTGTCTCTTGTTATACCTTTGTTTTAAAGTCATTTTGTCTGATATAAGTATTGCTACCTCAGCTTTTTTTGGGGGGGTGGTTTATTCCCATTTTCCTGAAATATCTTTTTCCATCTCTTTACTTTCAGTTTGTGTGTGACTTTCGATATGAAGTGGTTCTCTTGTAGGCAGCATATGTATGGGTCTTCTTTCCTTATTCATTCAGCCCTTTATGTCTTTTGAGTAGAGAATTTAATCCATTTCAATTGAAAGTAACTGTTGATAAGTATGTAGCTATTGCCATTTTATTATTCATATTTTTTAATTTTTAATTTTTTTTTTTGTCTTAAAGAAGACCCTCTAAGATTCCTTGTAATACTGATTTGACATTGATGAACTTCTTTGGCTTTTTCTTGTCTGGGAAGCTTTTTATCTGTCCTTTGATTCTAAATGATAGCTTTGCTGGGTAGAGTAACCTTGGTTGTAGGTCCTTTCTTTTCATCACGTTGAATATTTTGTGCCCATCCCTTCTGGCCCACAAAGTTTGTGTTGAAAATCAGCTGACAATCTTATGGGAGCTCCTTTATAAGTTATTCGTTGCCTTTCTCTTGCTGCTTTTAGGATCCTTTCTTTGTTTTTAACTTTTGCCATTCTAATTATAGTGTGTCTTGGTGTGGGCATGTTTGGGTTCATCTTATTTTGGATTCTCTGTGCTTCCTGGACTTGTATATCTATTTTCTTTGCCAGGTTAGAAAAGTTTTTAATCATTATTTCTTCAAGTAGGTTATCAGTCCCTTTCTTTCTTTCTTCTTCTGGTACCCCTATGATGTGAATGTTGTTACACTTGATGGTGTCCCAGAGGTCTCTTAAACTCTCCTCTTTTTTTTTTTTTTTTTTGGATTATTTTTCTTTCTCTTTTCTGATTGGATGTTCTCTGCTATTTTGTCTCCAAATCACTGATTCGATCCTCTGCTTCGTCTAGTCTGCTGGTGATGCCTTCTAGTGCATTCTTCATTTCAGTTATTATACCCTCATTTCTGACTGGTTGTTTTTTATGGTTTCTATATCCTTTTTATGCTTCTTATCTCTTTTTTGAAGTTCTCGCTAAGCTCCTTGAGCATCCTTATAACCATTGTTTTCAATTCTGTATCTGGTAGGTTGCTTGCCTCTATTTTGTTTAGTTCTTTTTCTGGAGTTTTCTCCTAAGCTTTCATTTGGGATGCATTTCTTTGTTTCCTCGTTTTGGCTGCCTCTCTGTTTCTATGTATTAGGTAGACCTGCTACATTCGCCAGTCTTGGCCAGGTGGCCTTATATAGTAGGTGCCCTGTGGGCCTAGTGGCACCATCTCTTTGGTCATCTCCACCAGGTGCTCCAGGAGTATCCCTTATGTGGTTGTATGTCCTTCTGTTATAGTTGAGACTTGATTTCTATTGGCATATCAGTAGGTGGATTTGACCCTCAGGCTGTTTGGCTGTGGGTTTTTGCCATGTGCACAGCTTAGAGTGCTGTGCAGGGAGCACCACACTGAGTGGGATTCACCCCAGCAGGTTCTGGTGCCTGTTGAGACAACGCTTTGTGTGTGCTACTTGTGGGGCTAATTGGGCAGTGCTCTGCTGTGGTCTGAAGCCAACTTCCAAGTATATTGGTTCTGAGGCCTCTTGCAAGGGGTTCCAGTGCAGGCCTATGTCATCCATTGCCTGTGACAGCCTGGTAGGAGCTACAAAACAATTGGGGTTGTTCTCTGCCTGTGCTAACACTGGAGGGCACGTGGGAAAGGCCACACTGTGAACCTAAGACATCTGCCACAATTACAGGTCTAGTGTAGCTCTGCAAAATCCCAGGACACCCCGATGCCTGCTGCCACCTGCCAGCTCCCTTAAGTTTCAGCCACTGATAAAGTCTTGTGTGGTACGCAAGTTGGGTGAGGCAGGATCTTAGGAAGTCACTCGGTTGTGGTCACAGAGTTAATGTAAATTCTGGTTTGGGCCCAGTGCTGAGCCTGAAACTACTCAGCAAAAGTCTCAGAGCACACTGAGGCCAATTGTTGCCCACCTGGTGTCTGCTGGACTCTGATAGTTTTCCAAGAAAGAGTGCAATGCAGGGTAGGGCTCTAGCTACTCTTGGAGGAAGTGCCCCTAGCATTGGGGGAGTTTGGTGTGGTTGGGTCCCAGTGAGACAGCAGGGTGGAGCTGTGGAGCTCACTAAACCAATCAGATTCAGATTTGGCTGGAAGTGTAGGGGGAAAGCTCAACACAGGAAAGATGGTGCCAGCCTACTGGCTGCATGGGAGAAAGACCCCTTACAGGGAAAATGCCAACTGTCCTCCAGTCCTCTTCGTGAAACCACACAACTCATTCAGACCCTGGTATGTTTCCTTCACTCCCTGTTACTGTCCCTCAACTGGAGCCCAAGTTGAGAGTGAGAGAGTGTTCAGGGCCTTTCAAGAGGATGGACGTCTGTGTTCCTCGCAGCCTCCTATCCCACTAGGATGGTCAGAATCCAGATGTTGTGGGGACTCCTCTTCCTGGCACCAGTACTCTGGGCTGGGGAGGCCGGCATGGAGCTGAGGTCCCTCACTCCTCTAGGGGGATCTTCCATGGCCAAGGTTTGACTTGCAAATTTCATCTGCCACATAAAAGTTTTGGGTTAGTCAGTTCCCTGTCTCCACCCCTCTATAAGTCTCAATGTGGCTTCTTCTTTATATCCTTAGTTATAAAACTTCTGTTCACCAGACTTCAGATGGTTCTCCAGGTTGACTGTTCTATAATTTAGTTGTAATTTTAATTTGTTCATGGAAGGAAGCAGACACAGTGTTTTCTACTCTGTCATCTTGGGTCTCCCCCAAGGTTCTCATATACTTTCAGATGGTCCTTCTTGAATCTCAGATGTAAGCACTTTTAAGTATTGCATGGCCATTCAGAGTTGACTTTTATGGTTGGAAGTCAATATTCATATTGATGATTAATGAAATATGTGTATACTTCCAATCCCAGGAGACAAATGTACTTGGTATGGTGTTAGAATGTCTGGGCTTGATGTGTGTATTTCTTTCCTGTCTCTTCAGTGATAAAGTCAACTGTATTTTTCTAAAGAAGTCTGTATGTATTCAAGTACTTAAAAAGAGATGCACATAGATTTCTGCACATGGGATATGGAAGAGATATGGCTTTAAAATTTTTAAGCTCACATGTGCTCACAGTCGTTCTCAGCCAAAGTACTGGAAATATCATTTCAAATACATAGGACTGCCTCTTAAAAGGTCCATGAGGACAAAACTGAAACTGAAAGAAGGGAACTGTCTTATAATGTGAAAGGGACTCCTTTGGAGAAAGACATGTACTCTTACCATTCTTATGGTACAGATGGATTAAATAACTTACCCAGTATTTAAACCACATGCAGAATAGTGGCCCCACTCATTCTTATATTTCCTATATCCTTTTAAAAAGAATTATTAAAACATTAAGATGAAATATTAACATAAGTTCCAAACCTATTATTAAATAGAGTTAAAGTAATGTGCTTAAGTATTAAACATTTCTGGAGGGTAAAAGAATTGCTAAAATTTAACTAAGTCCTTTTATAGGTAGTTAGTAAATGTTGGAGCAACTAACCTGATATAGCTTTCCTCACTGGGAAAAACTTCTTAAGGGCAGACATTAGCTAAGATCTTACTGTTGAGATCTCAATAGGCGTTGACCTAGAGTCCTTGGGTCTGAGCCAGAGCCCCCTGCTTGGGTCAGGAGCATGCACAGGAAGGAGACCAGTGGCTGCAAGTTTGGCTACATATTGCTGGTCCCATAGTGAGCAAGCCAGCGATTTGTCAAAGCAAATGAGCCAACAAGCCTCTTTTCTCCAGACTCTTGGCTGCTTTGAAACATTAAATAGTACAGTATCATAGTTGATTTTTTATATGATAGTGTTCAGGACAAATAAAACCCATAGCAGTAATACGTTTTTAAAATTGAAGAAAGATATTGACTAAGAATTGAAAACAAATAGAAAAGAGGACATGGAAAGACTGTTTTACACCAGCTAGAAATGCAAGAGTAGGATTTCTCCAGGAACAGTAGGGCCTCATATTAGCCAGGGACACGTGAGGGCATGGACGGATGGCGGTGGGGCTGCTGCAGGCACAGGTGCTGGGGGTGGGGGGCAGGGGCAGGGGACAGGGAGGTGGGCCTGGTAGCAGTGCAGGGGTGAGTGAGGGTCTTGGGTCCAGCAAGCGTATTTCCTCCAGAAGAGTCTACGGAGGGAGCAGTGGTCTTGTGCGAACATATGGACACATTCCATCTGATGTGGGCACTAATCAAAATATATAGAACGAGACCTTCTTTGTAGGTGATTTTACATGATAGCGAGATCATGGGGTCAATAACTAGCCTCATGAAGGTGTGCTTTGAAGGCCTCAGGACATGAGAACCTAGGAAATAGACCACCTGGTCTGTAAGCTGGAGTTCTGCTCACACCATGGCATTGACCCAAAATTCCAGAACACTTGGGTCCTCTTCATGAATGAAAGTAATAAGAAGCCTAGTCTAGCTTCATGTCTTCCATCAGACGTCTTGTTTAGAGGATAGCTTTAGAGATAAATACACTTCACCACCATTCACAAAGTCTTCCCAATCTGTCACACAATGTCATTCTTATGACAACCTTAAGAGATAAATAAGGTAAGCTAAAGTTGTAATCATTACCTTTTTACAAATGAGCCAACAGAGTCAAAGAAAAGTAGTGACTCCCCCGGGCTGCATAGGTAACCATCTTGTTATGCCACGCATTGCCACTTATCCCACTGAACTCTGTAAGTTACTGCACTAACAGAGGGCAAGTGGACTTGCTCAGTAACTGCTGTCCCCATCGGTGGCAGAACTCACTCTCACCGATCCTCCTGTATCTCACGTAAAATTTGGAAGCAATAGTTAAATATGAAATCCGCAGTTCTATAAATTAGCAGTAGAGTTGGGAGGGTTAAATCCATGAATTTGGAGAACTGTTTAACACTGGCTTTGGAAACCGTACATAGGTATGCAAAGTTTAAGAACAATTTATGGAGGTGATATGGTCCATTGAAAGAGCAGGGGTTTTGAAGAAAGATGTCCGATTTAAATCCTGGCTTCCCCATTTACTGTGGAAGTGGATTTGACCAGTCACTTAACTTTGCTGAATTTCAATCCGCAAATCTATAAGTAGAGCTCACCACAAAACTTATACCAATGGAATATGATGAAACTCAGATAAGATATTGTCTCTGAAGTCATGCTATAATTCTAAATTCTGATTATGTTAAATCTTTGTTGCAGGGATTGTCACAGCTCATTCCCCATCTGAAAAGACTGTTGGTTTATATATTTATTGTCTGTCTCTTTGCCTACTTCCCTCCTATATTCACCTGCATATGCCCAGAATCTATCTACAATAGTGCCAAGCACTTAGTAGGTACTCAGGAAGTATTCATGGAGTGAATAAACATGAATTGCAATAGAAATTATATTAGAATTTCATCAAGAGAAGAAATTCAGAAAAAATCACTCCCCTACAGATATTACTGAGATTGTCTTTCCCCTCGCCTCCCATGTGTAAGGGAAATGAAATGTGTGCTTAACAAATACATTTGCAGCATTTTCATTTACATCCCTATTCGCCACTTTCCTATGCTCAGTTAAAATAAATCACACAGAGCATCCTTCCCACATTGTTTTCTGATCTTCAGAAAGCCCTGATAGGAGCAAGCAAGGCAGCCCAGTGGGTTGCCTTTTGGCCTTGGACACAGTGAAAAAGAGGATTCAGAGTACTTGGAAGCATTTTTGAAGAAATATTTCAGCCTTCTGGTCTATTTGATAGTCTGTATCTCCTATATTTTATTATCTCAGCTCCTCTCAATGACTATAAAATAATTTCTTAATTCTTTCCTTAGCCATGGTTGCTGACCAACATGGGCATTTTCATACTGATCGGTTTTCTAATTTATTGTGAGTTGAGTTTTGGGAGGGTGATCTTAAATCCACTGGATCAAGAATGTCATCAATCTCTGCACGACATTAATATTTAGAAATAGTAGAGTTATTAGCCTTAAGGTTTGACTTCCCAGTGTTAATATTGAATCTGATAAATTAATGAGTTCTACCTCTGTTTATTTTTCACATGCTCGTAGAATTCTAGCCTATCCAGAGGGAACTTCTCTTAGTTTTTGCTGCCTTTCAGGGCAGCAGAATATCTGCCAGTAGCACTGGGCTGGTAGGTAAGAGACCAGAACACAATAGCTGGGATGATTATTGATAAGATGCATGGCCTTGAACCTTGAGGTCATTCTCCATATTTCCTCTGGTTTTCAGTTTAAAAAAATAAATGTAAAGAGTCACTGATTTCTTATTTTGAGAGATGATAAAACAGATGAAATGTTTTGGGACACTGATTTCTTAAAGGTCTTGAGGGATCTGTGAGGTGTTTGTTTGTTTCTTTCTTGTAATGATTTCCATTTCATTATATATTTGATTATGTATGACATTTCAACACTTAAGGGATTTGTATTCCTTAGTCACAGGCTTGTCTGTGCCCAGCCTGCCACCACGGGCACTGCCCATAGCACAAAGGACAGAGTGATATTTCCTGGGTCACAGAGAGTGCGAGTGGCAAGTGAAGGCCAAACACAGGCAATTGTTTAGCCCAGCTTCCCGTGGATTATTCGTAGGTCACATCTCAATTTTGTGTTTAATAGCAACAACTTCCACAGAGATGGCTGATTACTCAGATGTTAAGCACGGACATACTTCTTTGAGAACAAAGGCCCTCCTGACAGAATAAAAGAACCACGAACCACTTATGTTTTCCAAGTAAAGTCCTTTTATTATTAGATTCCTGGGCATTTGGCGATTTATACCATTTATAATTGAATGCCTCAGTAACAACAAAACAGCTGTAACTGATTGTTTGGTAAAATGTAGAGAAGTCCAGAATCGTAATTATGTTTTTGAAGAGTTAAACAGTAACGTGAGGCGGGGGGAGGGGCAATGACAGAGAACTAGTTTCTTTTTAAGCCCTTCCTCATGAGGCACGTGGTAGCTTTCCTTTCCTGCTTTATTCTGCTGCCACAACCCCACCGCTTCTGTGTGACAGCAAGAAACTATCCCTCGAGGTCAATGAGAGGGGACCAGCTTGAATCTTGTTTAGAACGAGGGATTGAGGCCACCAGTATTTCAAAGCTGTGTGTTCTACTCACATGATTTTTAGCATATGGTTTGCCGAGCAAATCAAGACCCTAAAAACAAAAATCAAAACAAAACATAACACGGAACCAAGGTGCTTGCTCCCTGAGAAAGAGAATGCCATCGTTTGAGAAAACAGAGCTACTGGATGCGTTTGTGCCTGCTGGAGCCTCCCAGGCCCCACACAGAGAAATATAAGCTCCCTCCTGGAAGGGCCTAGGGCAGTAGCCGGCAGGCAGCACTCTCTCCCTAACCGAAAAGTGGGGAGTGATTTTAAACACATTGATTGCCTTGACTTTTCTGCAGCACTTGAAAAAGGTGTGGGTAGGGGCTATGCATATAACGAATGCGAGCACGTGCTGCTGGTCCTGGAATGTGGGGGTTTGGGATGAGGGTGTCTTTGGAGGAAGTTATGTTAACAGCATAACAGTGGTGACCTGGTGCTAAATCTCTGCTCGGGGAAAACGGTAGCAGTTGAATGCTCACCAGTTCTGTCACCCTCTGAGAAGCCTGTCAGAGCACACACAGCCCCAGCTTGGTTCTACTCTGACTTACAGACACGCCCCCCTGATTCGGCAAAAAGCAGGAACATCATTTCATCTGGGCTTGTTTTAGGATGCCTTGTGGAAACAGCTGCATTTCCTGTCCTTGTGTGCATACAGTTGGTTTTTTTAAATGAAATCACCATGGCAACAGCTGCAGCCACTTATTACAGAGCAGTGGAAGTGACACTGATATTTGTGAGGAAAGCTATGCTCTCAGAATAATGTGTCCCTGACAATGGAGTGGATTTCTCCCACTAATATTTCCATTTTTTTAAAAAAGAAAAAGGTATGAAAATGTGTGCTAAAGAAATTTACCAGGGAACTGGGGAGCTTAGGGAATTGGGAAGCAGGAATGGAGCCTGTTATCTGTGGTCCCCAAGTCTGTTACTAGCTCTCAATGCTGGGATTCCAGGGAAGGCTGTGCTCATTGTTTTAGCCCCACAATACCTAATATGCCACTCTAAATAGAATTGCCAAGTAGCAATGACAGTGATGATCAGAATTAATTGAAGCCAGTTTTCCGTTGCTTTTAGCACCACACTTTCCTTAAAGCTTTGGGGAACCTGTATAAGAGCCAATTTACTCCCATCTCAGTCACTAAGTATGAAATAGTTTAAGAGTAAGCTTCAGTTTCCTTGTAACCTTGTTCTGATTAATGACATCTTTCATGGGCTGTGCTAAATGTTCCGGCACTTCCGGTTTGCTAAGCATTAAGAAGGAGAGTGAAGAAGAAGGCTAGCAAAGAAAGATTTGTCATGACATATATGCAAGACTTTCTATATATGGGGGGAAAGTCTGTGTGCTATGAGGTTTTCATATTACCTAAGCATGAGTCACATCATTTTAATGATCCCATAGACCATGTCCTGAGGGAAGCAGCCAGATAATTCAACAGGAAGTATCTAACGTGAGGAACAGAAAGTGATATCCATATTGGATAGTTCATGCAAGTAATAAAACCTTAAAAAGCAGTATCGCTGAGACTACAGATAAATTATCCCTGAGCACAAACATCCATCAAACAAAGTCCTTCACTCAGCTCCAAAGAACTCTGAAACCTGATGAGATGATTCAGGTGTGTGTGTGGGGGGGTGTGTGCCTAACTTATGTCTGAGCATGTGTGTGTGTTCAGAAGAGATTAGGATTTGTATTATCTGCTTTATCTCTTACTGGGTTCAAATCCCTTAAATAAAAGTTACCCCCCCCTTTTTTTTTTTGGCTGTGGTCCCTAAGCTTTACAGTGTATATTTCACCATCCAAATTATATTTCATTTGAACTTTGCTAGGCTAGGCTGTGCCCTGATTTGTTTCCTCCCATCACTCAGAAGAAGCAGAGGAGCCCATGGAGAAAGTTTCTGCTTTGGGCTATGGGAAATACATTGCAAAAAGGCTCCATTTCACCCTATTCCAGGAAATGACAGAAAGAGAAAACCTTTCCCCCTTTAAGCCCCATCACTAGGGATTGTTTTATTTTTATTACAGGGCAAGGTAGCACATTAGAATCTATTGTGCAGCAATCTATTTGTGCACAATGTATTGTGCATCTCTCTCCTTACTGAAGCCAAGTCTGTTCCCCATTCAAGCCAACCAAGCAACTGTTACATATAAATATGCCAGAATTTGGGATTAGAATACCACTGATGGAATTTTTCCAGAGAAATCTTCATTGCTCTTTGATTACCCACATTTATTCCATGTATCATTTACCCTGGGAATCAAAGTTAGTTATATAAGATTTTCTGCCAGACTTATAGGTTCTGTTTAGTTCAGCACTCCCCACACGTCTCTCTCTCTCCCTCTCCCCCTGTCTCTCTCCCTCACTCCACCCCCCTTTCTCATTTCTAGACTTTACCCACACCACCCTAATTAATTTATTCATGACATTGCGTCACATCTTATTTTAGACACTCAGGAGGAATAACTCTAACAAATTTATTTTCAATAAACTAGGTAACAATGAAAGACTCATGGAGTTAAATCCTGATGCAGGAAAGAGAACATTGAAAAGAATGCAGCAATAAAGAAAGGAGATAATCATTCTCTTCATAAGAAGTCAGAACATTCTCCTGGATTATGGTAGCCTCAGGCACATGTTTGATAAGTAAGAGTTGTTGCTTGAGAAGGGATCACCATCTGGCATTACCATGCATCTTAGTATAATTAATTTCTCATTTAATAAATGGATTCAGTTCTGCTGAAACCCCTCTAAAGCCAAAAAGAATATGGTTCTCTTGGGAGGACATACAAGGAGGACATACCAGTTCCACTTAAAAGCTTTGTTGATGTGCTTAGGTCACAAGAAACCACTGCCCTAAACCCTCTGTGTTCTGAAGCACAAATTATGTATTCAAGAACTCATCAAAGCTCCTATTTTTCAGTGTCATCTTGTCTAGATGTCCACAAGTCCACATTAGTGGTGTAGATTTCCATCCTTCTGCTCCCCAGAGCATCTCCGTTTGACAATACATTCCATTCTGATGGAAAAAGAATGTTTTAATTAACTGTAAAATTTAGTAGCAGCCAAGGACAAATATGCTACTTCCTGTGAGATAACAGGTAAACCATTCTACCTTTCAAACATAAACATTTTGTGAAGCCTAGAGGAAAGTCTGTCGGAGAGCTAACTCTGTTCCACTTTTGTTTCAATAGCCCTTGGGCCACTTCTTCCCTTCTGCTTGCTATTAAATAAACACACAAAGAAGTAAGTACAAAAATACACAGATACAAGTTAAACTCGATACTGTGGAAACCAGTAGAGGCTACCTAAGGGAAGAACTCAGCCATTGGGACGGCCGCATCTAACTAATGGGCAGGCACTGGGCCGGGGCGGGGGGGGGGGGGGGGGCGGGGGGCAGCCAGCGTGTTGGGAACCAGCTTCTCAGCCTGTCCTGCCACCTACTCTGCATGGAGCTTAACCTTCTTCAATTTCTTCTGTATTGCATAAATAATATTTGCTCTCCAGAGGGGTTGTTGTGAAGAACACAAATAACGTGCACAAAATGCATATGACAGTTCTGGCTTTCAAGATCCCCTGAATAAATGGTGGCTACTAACATTGCAATGCAGAGAGGACAAAGTCCAAGAGATTTTTTTAACACTGAACATTTTGCAGAAACAGACTACATATCCTTTCCAAATTCAGTATTTAAGACTCTAAAATTAAGGTGGCATGCCACAGACTGAGCACTCAATTCACCAACAAACTGTCTTTTTAATATCTTAATTGTATTATGGCTCTAAAAAACATAAATTATTTTTTTCTCTCTCATCATTTTGGTCAGTTACTAAGTTCTTTTTAAAAAAACTCCTGAATTTTAATGACAACATTTCCAAAGTAAATAATTTAATGGGACCAATGCCCTTCTTCCCCTACACTGGCACCTGCTCAGACTGACTGGGCCAGAGCCAAGGATTGTCAGGCAGTTCTAAGGCAGGAGATGGCAGACGCCCTTGTCTGGGTCTCAGAGACTTTCCATTCCATTCCAGCCACCGAATCCCGGCATCATGTTTGTGGTTATCATAACGTTTCCTGTAATGAAGTTACCTAGGCCTTTCCCATCGCAGTTCAGATGCACTCGTGGTGCTGGCATCTCCCATCATGCACTGACCTCCTGATGCTTCTTTAGTATTAAGTCATACAGCCAGGATCTTCACACACAGTAACAGGGATTTTGCTCTTTCTCAGCATAAGATTTTCCAAGCCTCCCCCCCAAACCCCCACTCCCACACACTCCTAATGGATCTGAAAGGAGCTACAGTCCTTTATTGTTTTCATCAAATAACATTCTTTTCTCCTATCATTGGATCACCTCTGTTTTTATTTGGATGCTTTCTAACAATAGCCAGGAAACAGATTTTAAAAACTGAATTTTCCAAGACGGTAGTAATAGGTTTGAATAAAAATCTAATGAATATACTTAATCCAGAGGAGACGGGGTGGAGGGGCATAATTATTGAGTTCTGTCCTTTTTCTCAAAGACTTTACAATTTCTAACTAACCTTAATTCCACTTAAGAAGTAAAGTACAACACTAGCTGATAACATACCCATTAAACGTGTAAAATGGTAATATAAAAAAGACATGACCAAGAAAAGAAAAATGGGAGAGAGAGAGAGAGAGAGACAGCTGCCCTAAGAGGAGTAGAGGGAGTTCCTCCCAAAGCAGCCCTCGTGGCCTGCCTCTTGCCTCTTGTGCTCCAAATAGGAGAAGCCCCAGTCTGGGCACCTTGTAACAGCACCTTTCTTTGGCTACCTGCTTCCTCCTTTATGAGCCATATGAACAATTCTCTAGTTTTAACCCATCTCAGAAAGAGACATCTGCCTCCCAAATATATTTTATTACACAAATGTTACTTGTTTCATAATTTAGCCCCCAAGGGACATTCCTCCCCCAAGTTCTGATGCGAGCATCAGCCTGTTTTTTCCATTTGCTCTCATGATATAAAAGTAAAGACAGTAGACCTTTTAGAGATCGCACCACAGGCACGCTGAGCGAAACCTGAGAGAAGCTGTGTCCACACGTCTGGCCGGACCTAAGGAGACCAGGTCCCTGACAGTGGTGCTGGTGATGGGGAGATGGCACATGACCTTGGATGTGTTCAATCAGGAAAGTGACATAAGCTGCACTATCAACAGAGAGTAGGATTGATCCAGGCCACAAGTTCATTTATGTTTCTGGTGTTACCTGTGATGCTTCCTGACTCTGTGAGCTACTCCTCTGTAAAGGCAACTCACAAACCTCATTTTCTGTCTGGACAGACTTAGATGTCAGGAACTGCCAGTCTTTCTGACTGGTCCCTATCACTCACGTTCTCCTCTATACCGCCTGCTCACCCACAGCAGGTGCCTGTGATCTCTGCCCAGGCAGGAAGCCTGTAAAAGGTCATGGCGCAGGCACAGGGCTGCCTGTTTTCTGCACCTTGCCCTACTTATCTGTCTCAACTTCTGCAGAGCACTGCTTTCCTCAGCTTTTGACAACTCCCTCCTTGTTCTACCATCAGTATTTGTGTACCCCGCTTCAGTGGTTTTCCACTTTTTGGAGTCATGGATCACGTAGAGAAGGTGATGAATGTTAAGGTATCCCCTTCCAGAAAAGCATGTGTGCATTTACAAATTCTGGGTTCCCATCCCTCCCTGGACTCCCGAATCACTGATTTCCTGGCCCCGTTGCTGGTTGCTGATGGGCTCATGGTGGCTTGTTTAGCTGGTTCTAACCCGAAGACCTCCACTCTAGGCCCCAGCTGAGTCTGCCAGCCTGCATGTTCCCCAGCCTCGGAGCTGTGTTTGCCTAGATGAGCACAAACCATCCTCCTGTTCCTTCAGGAATGCCCAGGGCCCAGGGCCCTCGCTTCTGGCACCAAGGAGTAGCTTGTACTCCCACAGCTCCCTTGCCTTCTGACTCCAAGTCCTTTAATGACCTTTACTGTACGTGGTGGGAAAGGCCTATTAATTGCTTGAGTTAGGAATCTCTCAATTCTTAAAAGTTGCATTGGTTCGAGATTCAAATATACTTTAAAGTCCACATGAAGATCTAGCATCAGAGAATACTCTCCTGTGAAACGCTAACGTTCTGCAATATTCACTTTATAGCAACTGCTAGACACATACAATGTAATTGTAAAACATTATGTGGAAGCAAAACCATCTTTGGTAAGATTTGTTGATCTTCGTGTCCCATGATTCAAACACAAAATTGAAATCTGTTGGGGTGAGGCAACTGCCTTGGGAAAATATGTTAGTTTAAGAAGATAACTATGTGCTTTGCTCCCAAAGATACTTTGAACTCCAGCGAAATTATCTGCAACTCTAAAAAGCTGGATGCAGATTCTGAATTAAATTAAGTTGTGCATTGGGGTCCAGAGGCTCACTTCATAAATGGAAGGATGGGGGAACAAGTTGATCAGTGCAAATATTTTCTGGGAGTCGGCTTGTCACCAGGTGAAACTGTCTCAGGCTGCTGTTTCTATTAGGAGTGGGGTTTGTCAAACAAGGGAAGAAAGACACCTAGATTAGGAAGGCAGCCCACTGGCTATGAAAGTCCTTTGATCCAGGCAGAGGAAACCAGCATTTCATTCAGCCATCATTTCTGTCCTCAACAATGCGAAATACCTCAGGCCCCAATACAAGTAAGCATCTGTTTGCAGATTCTTCTTTCTCTCTATGCAGCATGTCGTGAGCTGGGAATTGGTGTCACCATGAAAGCAAACTCCAGTGGTTTCCTGACTTTTCCTTAATTGTGTTAATCAGCAATTCTACAACTTCATAGACACCCTCTGTTCGAAAGCATTTTTTTTTAATTGGGGAATATTGGGGAACAGTGTGTTTCACCAGGGCCCATCAGCTCCAAGTCGTTGTCCTTCAATCTAGTTGTGGAGGCGCAGCTCAGCTCCAAGTCCAGTCGCCTTTTTCAATCTTAGTTGCAGGGGGTGCAGCCCACCACCCCATGCGGAGTTGAACTGGCAACCCTGTCGTTGAGAGCTCACGCTCTAACCAACTGAGCCATCCAGCCACCCCTCCGGAAGCTCAGCAGCAGCTCATTGTCTTCAATCTAGTTGTGGAGGGCACAGCTCACTGGCCTTTGTGGGAATCGAACTGGCGACCCGGTTGTTCAGAGCTCACAGACTAACCAGCTGAGCCATCCGGCTGCCCCTCAAAACCTTTTTTTTTGCTTCAGGCATAACAACAGGATTTCTGTGGTATGTCTACCTTGGTGTCTCCTTCCCAGTAAGGCTGCTGGAAGTTCAGCTCTGTTGGATTTTCAAGACAACTGTGGATCTTTCATGCTTGGCTATCAGTAACAGTTTTTAAGCATCTCCTTATTTGATATGATCCCAGTAGACTTCTGCTTTACAGATTTCATTAAGAAAAAGATGAATTCAGTATTTGATCTAACTCCAAACATATTGCTCATTCCACACCAGACCATTCTAATGTTCGAAAAAACATTAATTGGAGTTCCTAAATGCCTCCATATTCTTAGAAGTAGAGCTCAGTTATTATTGATTTCTTTTGAGCAATGGTGAAAGATGATGATTCCAATAATAACATTAATGCAAATAACAGTAACAACAGTAAAGCTGACATTTGTGAAGTGCTTTCTGTGTTCCAGGTAGAAGCACTGTTAGTCTCCACTCTGTGAAGGAGGCACAAGTGTAATCATCACCATAATTCTGATGAGACACTGAGACACAGATAACTAATTATTCTGAAGAGACAGCAGTCACCACATGGGAACACTGTGTGAGCAGCTGCACAGCTGAATTGGTGTTGGTGTGACAGCCAAGAGACATGAGTAGAGTTTCCTATTAAACCCATTCAGTGTGGAGAAGAGGTCTCTTCTCCATGAAGAAATCCTGGCCCAGGAGCAGCACTAGGTTGTTAGAAAAACTCTTCATGGTGAAATGGATATATTGACTAATGCAAATTTTTCTTACCAATTAGGACTAAAAGTCCCAAATTTTAAATTTCCCAAAGTGGTCTTTGCCTCAATGCTATGAAAGTGAAACATGTATTCATGCGATTTACCTGTGATATATCTATGAGCATGCTCAGGTATAGACCCAGGTGTTCCCACCGTCCAGGCTTTCAATCTGTGACACCTGAGTTGAATACCTGCCACGCCTTCTCTAGGAAGTCAGCTTGGACAAAACAGTAACCAACCTCTGTCTGTTTATTTCTAAAATGCAAACAGTTTCTTCATTAGATTGTTGGAAGGATTGAATGGGGTGAAATATATAAAGTTACTTAATCTCTCAAAGCCATAGTTTCCTCATCTGTGTAAGTTGGAAATTATAATAGCACCTACTCCAGAGGGTTACTGTGAGGGTCAAATGAGATAATATTTATAAAAATGCTTAACATGCTGCTTGATACATAGTGAATGCCTCACAGTAATGAACACAGAAAAAAGTATTTTGAGTGCTCGACACATGTTGGAGCACCTGACCCCCTTCTCCAATTGAGCCTTGGGGATTAATAATATTTGGTCTTGCTTGTACCTGTTAATGATAATATTTTAATTTTAACTAGATTTCCATCTTTAGTGGCTATTAACCTACTTTTCTGTGTCTTTTTTTAATCTATTATGACTAAAAGTTTCACATTGTACAATTCTCTTTGGAGCTAAGAATTCATTCATTAGTGAGAATTAAAGGAACTGAAAAGTTGAAAAAAAAGGGTAGAAATTCCCATCAGATCATGAGAATTATTCTCGCTCTCTTTTAAATGGCTCACACTAGTGGAATTCAAATGCCTGTTTCCATTTCAGAAAGGAAAGAAAGAAAAAGAAATACGAAGAGTATTTGCAAGTTATTTTTATCTTTAGTACTATCTCAAATTCACTTTCCTCTCAATATTAGATGTAAGAGAAAATTTCTCAAAGACCACAGACTCATTCAATTCTGATAAGACTTTTTAGGCTAAATTGCAAAGTAATTTAAGATCTCCTTTCAAAGAAAATGCACATGTAATTTATAACAAACCTCCTTTAACTCTTCTTCCCTTTTAACCAATTTTAAACTCAGAGCTCTTTGTCACCTTAAAGTTGGGATTTAATGGACCAGAGCCACTTACGAATCTGTCAAAGACTTTATTCTGGGCTGAAATTTGTGACTGTTCTACAGATGTCCTCATCAGCCAGTTCCAGCCTAAATCATGGGTGCCTTCATTGAAGTACTGCTCCTTGCCTCCTGAGTGCTCAGCCCTTTCCAAGGGCAGGATTTGGGTTAGCACAGAAAGCCAAGTATTCTGTGTGCATCCTTCTCCTGGTCGTCCTGGAGGAAGTGAGAAAATGCATAGTGCGTCTCTGACTCTTGGGGCAAGGGATTCCTTGAGGCCACATTATCCAACTATCTGGTGCATGGATTTTGTCCTAGCAAGTAACTCTCTTGTTCTATGATTAAGTGTCTCTACCCTTTTATAGAACCCATTTTATTTTCCATCAGATCTAAGAATTAGGAAATCTTGAACTAGAACGTAAAGCTAAAATTTTCCTCCCTGTGGTATTTTACTTTTCGACTTTATCTTGTCCCCTGGAAACATGCAGAATGAGACCAGTGCTTTCTCTGCACGGCCCCCTTTCAAGTGCTCACTGCTGCTGTTTCTGCTAAATTCATCTGTCCTTTAAACTCTCCTGCTTCCTTCCATCCTTCCCCTCAGCACTCCACTCTCTCTTCTGTGGTCTGCTATGATTTGTCAGGTATCACTCAGATGGTGGCATCCAGCCTGACGACGAGCAGTCCGGTCTGTTCCAGCTGTTGAGTAGTATCATGGGACCATGCTGTCTCCTGTCCAGCTTCCTCTCCCCTTATCAACACAGCATTCACCTGGAATATTCTGTACCACCCAAAACCCTTCAGTGCCTGCCTTTTCACCCCTAGGAGAAAATCCTAAGACCTGAAATCGGCCTGAAAGCTTCCACAAGACCTGGCCCAGCCAGGCCCCAGGTCCAGCCCTGTCTCCTATTACTCTGGCCTCCCTCATTTTCCTCCAGCCACACCCCATCCTGTGGCTACTCAGACCCATAGAGGGAGATCTGCTTCAGAGACTAGAAAGCTCTCCCCACTCCTTTTCTTTCAGGATTCCACTTAATAAGAGAAGCTTTTCCTGACCATGATAACTGAAGCAGCACCCCACAATTCTCTGTGCTATCCGCTTATGCTGCCTTACTTTCCTTTTCAAGTGTCTGTCATTAAACCATATATTATTTGCTTAGCTATCTATTACGTTGTCTTTTCCACTGGAATGTAAGGAGCATGACCTTTGTCATGTTATCTGCTGTATCTTTAGTGCCTAGGACAACGTCTACACATAGTAGGTACTCAATCAATATTTGCTGGTGAAATGAATCAGTTAATTCAAGGGACTCAGACTTCCCCTTGTCTTTTTTGTGTGTATGTGCCAGACATCAATATGGTAAAATGATATTTTTCAAGGATTTAGAAAATCACTCTTCGGTGACTTTGGATTCTTATCAAGCAGTCACTAACTAAATGGTCCTCCAGAAGCTGCAAAAGTTAATTAACGTGCCCCCCAAGCACAGCTCTCCACCCTGCAGGTTGCTGGCCCTTGGGAAGGTGAAACCCTGTGGTTTCTAACTCAGGCTCAGTGTACTTCTGGCCAGAACCTCTTTTTATTAAGAGGCAGCTCTTCTAACTTCCCAGGGTGCCTGGAATGCCCCCAATTCCTGAAATCATTATGTTTTACAGTAGGTTCTCTCGACAGAGCTTTATCGGCCTTTGGCAGAACATAAGCCAGAGTAATGGGCAGGCAGCTGCCAGAACGAATTCCAATGTGTACACACAACTCTTGGCCCTATAAAAATCAATTCCTTATTCATAATTAAGCAATTTCTTGAGAAAGGGCAGGTTAGTACAGTTATTAAAAGATAAATAATAGATAAGGAACCAGTTTTTTTAGGAATAAAAATTGTTAAACACAGACTAGCACTGTAATTAGTTTTTCTTCTACTTTGTTTCTTACCTATGACCCCGGGGCCAACCAAACAGGGCAGCTTTTACAAATGTTCATCTCTCTTCTATGTTGTGTTTCTCCTTAAAATGTAGTTTTTACTTCACATGTATCCTTAGGAGCAAACGGACAAAACAACATTAGATGGGGGAAAAGGAACTAGAGGCACTCAGGCATGAAGGTCACAGGAGTGTCATCGTGTGGGCCTTTTGCTGTTTCCCGAATTGAGTGTAGGATGCAGAGCTGAAAACAGAAGTTGCTAAATGACTCTGTACTAAAAGGATCAGCAGGGCTCCCCAGCAGTGAGGACCATGCACACCCCCCGACCCCTGCCCCAACTGGCTTAATGGGCAACAGAATTGGCCTCATTTCCTCCAATTCCCACCCCATCTCCCTATCCCCAAATCAATATATGAGAGGGATGGGGAATAAAGGGGGTCATCCTCGAAGAGGGTGCAGTGTTTGCAGTACAAAGCTGTCCCCTCTCTCCAGTGGGGTGCTTCCTCTCTCCTAAGTCAGGTGGAAGGGATTCCACTGGAATCACCCAGATGGCCTGGGGCTGCCTGGAGAACAGGGTTTGCCAGCTCATTCCCCAGTGGAGGAAACTGGAGGGACTGAGGCCCTTTCAGACAGAGCAAGGATAGAGTGTTCCTGGCTGAGGCTCCTTGGAGAGGCAGGGCACAAGAACACGGTGACTAGCCTAGAGATTTCAGAAAGGAGTCCGCTGGAGCCTGCTGTGTCAGCAGGACCTGAAGGTTCCCTGAGTGGGTGTGTTTGGGGAGTGGGCAAGGTGCGCCTCCCCAGTACATTGCTCCATGACCCATGGAAAATGCTAAGAGGTACCCCAAATAAGAGAGATTGGAGCTCAAGAGAAAGGTAAGAGCCACCGAGCTGCCCAAAGTGACCCTGATCCAAGCCATAGAAGAAGGCTGGGAATACATATAGCTGGCAGGGCAGATAGAAGATTGATTGTCCTCTGTGAAGGGAGTCTCAGTAAAATGGAAGTGCCACCATGTCAGCAGAGTCCCCCAAGAGAGGGAAGAGAGGGGTCGAGAAGGAACAAGAGTGAGGCCAGGGACCCTTGCCCACCATGGACACGCAGTTGGCCACATAAGGAGGAGAGCTTGGCTCCCATCCCCCCTTCAGGCCTCCAACACTAGGGCTTGCTGGTGCCCAGGAGGGAGGTGGAGAAACAACCCCCTCTGCCTCTCCTCCCTTCTAAGTCATTTGGCCTGCTGTTCTAGAATATTCTGCCGGGAGAAGAAGAATCCTGCTTTGAAGATGTAGGTTTTAAGCTGGACAGAACTAAGTTGTAATAACTGAAAGGAACTGCATAACGGAATTTGACCAAGACATCATTAATGGAACTACATATCCCGTACAAAGAGGGATTCAATATAGTACAGTTGGAAGCAGTGACTGGAAAAAAAGAATTAAATATATATATATATATATATATATATATATATATATATATATATATATATATATCCCAACTCTTTAGTGAACTGGTACCAGTAGTTAAATTTTTTTGGGGGGGATTAAACATTTGGCAGAGAAAATGGAAGTTCCTTTCATATATCTTTGGCTATAACAATCATTTTCTCATACTTTTTTCCTTACTGATTAAACTCATAGAAGTTGTGGAAGAATGTGTTTGCATATTTGCTTGTACTTTTCTTCTAAAAGTTCCAAGTGGCACTGGTGTCTTGATGTCATGTTACTAAAAGAAGTGAGACTGGCCTGGGGGCTAGAGAAGCAAGTTGTCCCAGTCAGGGACCAAGGACAATGGACCATGGGAGGACAAATCAGAG
Organism: Rhinolophus ferrumequinum; assembly: GCF_004115265.2. Lineage (NCBI taxonomy): Eukaryota > Metazoa > Chordata > Mammalia > Chiroptera > Rhinolophidae > Rhinolophus > Rhinolophus ferrumequinum. Next base: position 2,833,092 of record NC_046285.1, on the reverse strand, counting down.
GAATGTGTCCTTAGGAAACAAAAGCTTCTCAGGAGCTAGAGGCTGTTGGGTAGTTTCTGTGAGTAATTGGGGGGCAAATATTTCAGCAGTAGCAGTGAAGAATAACGGGAGTGGACAGTGTTGGAAATTGGGTGGTCCTGGGAAAGATTGTAAGGATCAGGAGAGAGATGACTCTGGGGTCCAGAATGGGAAGGTGGCCAGAGTCATGGAGGGGATGGTATTGGCGGCAGTGATGGTGGTACCATTTATAGAATACTCTCCATATCTTATCTCATTTTCACTCTCAGCATAATTGTAATACCTTCTTTTCTTCTTTCTCCTTTTCTTACTTCTCTCCCCCTCTCCTTCTCCTTCTTCTTCTTCATCACTACTATTTATTGAGCATATGTGCCACACACCATTCCACACAAAACAATTTGTAAGATCAAATGATCCCTGACACCTAGAGATCCTAGACCAGGGACCGGTCAGAGTGTGAGAGAGACACAGGTAACATCTCAGTTCTGTTACAGTTGAGGTGCTAATTGGACATCCAGCCTGAGATACTTCTTTTAGAACCAAACCAAGCTCTCAGTCCAAAAGAGAGAGGAGGATGAGGAGGAGAATGGATGGGTTATTTGAAGGATGATTTACTTAAGAAATGTTTATCTTGTTCTTACCTGTGCCCAGTACCATTTCAAGGGCTTTATAAGCATTAATTCATTGAATTGTTACAGCAACCTTACTATCATCGTCATTACAGGAAACCGAGATGCAGGTAGTCGAAGTAACTTGCTCAAGGTAGACAACCAGCATGTGGCAGAGCTGAGATTTGCGCCCAGATCTCAGATACCAGTTCTATGCTCCTAATGCTACATAAGGGGCCAGGCAGGTTCCCTGCGGGAACATCATGAAGATGAAAAGACGGGTTGTTGAGAAACACTGGAGTGGTGACCTTCTCTGCAAATCTTAAATGATACAGTGAGCAACAGGACTCTTATTCATGGTGCTTTCATCAGAGGAATTTAGGATGTTTCAACCATTTCAAAATTTTTGAATAAAAGATGCTAAACACATTTATTTCTCAGAATGGATACAATACACCATCCTCAACCTAGTTTTTGCTGAATAATCTGTTCCTGAACAGAATAAATCAATAACTAGACTTATTTCCAATTTATGAGATGAATATTTAAACGGCACTATTTCTGGTCATGTCATTTTCAAGAATATTGGTTCCATCCAACTCAAATATTCTTTCCCAGAAATCTTGGGTTCGCCGATCCTTTTTCATCAGCTTGTGGTATAACAGTGCCTCCTCGGAGTGGGGTCCCAGAGCACAAGCACCCCAGGAGTTAGCAGAAAGTCTGCGTCCTCGTCCCCTCCTCTCCTACCCCTGGTATTTGCATCCACTAATCATTCAAGCACTTCCCTGTTGCAGTAGGATGTGCCATCTTTTTAAGCCCAAAGGGCTGAAACTATTAAAACATGGCATTCCTTCCTCTCTTGGGTTGAAGTTAGAAAACTCTGCACACAATATTCCAAGCCTTAGTTGGTTTTGACAACACCCTCTGTAGCTGCTGCTCCATAATGCAGAGGCTTAGGGCTGCAACTACAAACCAGAGCCCAGAGAGATGCCTCCTTCTCTGGGGATTCAGGAGGCACAACTTCTAAAATATGGGCAATTGAGAGATACAACCTCCCTGGGCCATATGGCTCCTGCTTTCTTTCCCTCACGCCTCATCAGAAGCCAGAAGGCTTTTCCTACAAAATGCCCCTCCCCACAACTTGGGGAGATGCACCTCACGTTCAATCTCCTGTCCTGTTCTTGTCCTGGGGCAGATCCCTGCCCAGACTGCTGAGGTCATGCTTTCACTCCTTGATCCACGGAGCCAAGAGCTTGGCACTAAATCTAATAACTTTTTGATCTCTCTTCTATGGCCATTTCCTCCCTGAAGATCCTTCTGTTCCCATGCAAAAGTGACTGCCACCTGGAGCCTGTGTGTCAGGAGGGGAGCCACCGCTCTGCCCACGATTGAAACCGAGGCCTGGTTCAGCCACTGCGCTCTGCCCTCTGTCACTGAGCTTGTGGATGTTCTTAGCAGAATAATGGTGATGATGGTGATGAGAGTCAGAGTTCAGGAGTGTATTTTTTGTGCACATAATGAGCGTTCAGTGAATGACCCTACAATTCACAAGATAATTGTAGAAGTTTTAAATATGCCTCCTATCCTTATGCATTTCTGGGAGTTAGTACTATTATTATCTCCATTTGACAAATTTTGAAACAATCTGTGAGTGTTGACGTATTTTGCCCCAGGCCACACAGCCAATAAGGGTCAGATCTTTTAAAAGTCAAGTTAAGAGTCACAGGTGTCACCTTCAGGCTTCAACCCTAAAAATATCCACAACATGACTACATATAGTCAATGCCTAATAAAAACTCTTGTAGATGATGATTTATTTTGAGAGACAATTAGCTTTGGCAAGCCTCCTTCCTTCCTGCCTTTCTTCCTTCTTTCCTTTCTGCTTTCCAGTCGGCCTGCCTTCATTCCAGCAGCCTTTTATATAGCCTGCCACAGGCCAAGCACCGTGCTGTGTCCTGGGCAACCAGGCCAGACCCAGCAAAGCTTAAGATCTGGGAGCAGAAGCCAGACATGAAAGTAGGTTTCCACAAGAAGCCCTGAGTTTCGCCTCCTAGTGGGATGCAGAGAGGGGTGTTTCCCCATACAACGCACTCTGCTCTCTCCCTGTGTATGGGGAGGTACTGTCCACATTCCATCCAGGTAGGAAATGAAAGGTTCCGATACCTGAACTCCTAGTACCCTTACCGTCAATGCGACACTTATTCAACTGTCCTGATGTGGACTCATGTTTTCCTCCCAGCAGATCACTCATTTTAAGAGAGAAACAAGAAATCTACATTTTGAACTTAACAGCTGTATGGTCTTAATTTCTCTGACCTTCAGTTTCTTTATTTTATTTAAAAAAATAAAGAAAGAAAAGAAAAGAAAAGAAAAAAGAAAAGAAGGGAAAGGAGGAATAACAATACCTGCCCTATCTACCTGGCAGAGATGCTATAGGATCAAGCAAAGTTATAATGCAGGAGTAACTGGACGAAATATAGTGTAAATGTGAAGGCTTTTGATGCTCTTACTGTGGACTTTAAAGCTCTGAGTGGTGACGCCTTCCCACTTTCCCCTCTGCAGGAGCCTGTGTACACGCTCCCCAGTTGCAGTTGTAGCTGTATAGTTCTGCCTCGAAGACCCTCAACTCACCTGCTCCCATGCCTTTGCTTGCACTCCTTACACTGCCAGGAATACCTTCTCCCATTGCTGTCACTGACGTGCTTCCCTGCACAAATGCCTTCTCCTCTGTTCTAAAATATGCCGTTTCCTCCTTTGCACCCTTCAAAGTTGTGCATCTCTCACAAAATCACGCTCAGCACAATGACTAGATCTAGCTGTCATCTGTTAGGCTTCTCTGCCTAGATATGCCTTGCCTATGTTCAGTGAAATGTTGGTTGACTCAAATTCTGCTTCTCTTCTCTATGCCCTTCCTGCCCATCCCCAGCAACCAGCACCTACTGCATCACTGGCACATAGCAGTTATCCAGTGCATTCGTCCTGAGGAGCTTTGGGGCTGGCAAATTCAGTGGACAAGTCTCCATAGGTCAAGGAGAATCAAGCTTCCCCCTTTATTTAAGTCAAACATCACAGGGAAAGTATGAAGCTTGGCTGTACCCTGTTGGGTGGGGATCAGAGCTCAGGCAGAGAACAGCTCCCAAAATGCAGACTCTGAACCAGTGGAGATACCCAGATGATTTCAGGAGACATACAGTTGAACTTTTTTTTTCCAAATTTAATAATCTCATATTTATTGAAAAGAAATATAATTAGCATATCAAATCTATGATTTCATAAATATTCTTTAATAAAAGAATATTTGAATAAATATTTTTATTCAAATGCTGTTGCATTTGAATAGAAATGAGTTGATGTAAAGGAAAACAGTATATAAAGAATGATACAGGCTATGGCCAGATGGTGTGCTGGGGGTGCTCCAAGCTCAGGAAGCCTACGGGACAGAGCAAACGCTTCTTCTGGGAGGTGGGGATGAAGGTGAGGAGATGCCTATTGCATGCATCAGATCTGCTGGCAGTGGCCTCAGGAAGTAGCAGAATTATTTACAAAACTGTGTTACTGTACAAAAACCGTAGTTTGAAAGGCAGAATGCGAATGCAGTGTTTTCTCATGTTATTGTTCCTTCACTGGAATGAAGAAATATGCCGCTGCATGTCAAGTCACACAACTAGCGTTTCAGCCTTAAGCACCACGTTGCATAATGGCCGTGGGGTTTTGCACCCTTTCCCAAGACTGGCAGATACGAAGGACCCAAAGATGAATTTGCTTTTTCCTTTTTTTCTGCAAGGCACAACACTTTACGAAAAGAAAAACACTTCAAAGGCAATCCTTTTCTTGCATACATTTCAGGGCTCCATTTGCAATCCATATTCATCTTATCCAATTACATGATCAAAGCAGAAGTGTTTGGCCTACTATAGGGTTTAAAAACATCCAAGGAAAAACTAGGAACATTTAAAACTACCTTTTTTTATGCCGTACATCTTCCTGTAGGAGAACTGGAATCCACTCTCCCCCACCCCCTTGTCTCTTAACTAGTTTCCAGACACAAAAAGTCAGGTAAGAGACCTGCTCCAATCATTCAAGCCATAAAAGATTCATCTGTGTAAAATCCAGTCTAATCTCAAATAGTGTGCCTAGTGTACTTTTTGCTCTCTCTACAATGCTGCAAAGTCCCTTCCAGAACCCTCTGAAAAACTCTTGATTTTGTCTGATTAGTTTTAAAGACCTCTTGTTAAAATTAAAACTGCAAAAGAATAAAATAAAAAATCTGAAATGTTACTTCATTAGGTACCCCAAACTACTGGTTCTAGCCTATCCATTGCTATGATAGGAAGTTCACATTTCCTAAAATAAGACACACCTTGTCCTTCATATTAACTCTCTGAGATTTGAGGTCCCGGCTTAAAAAAAAAAAAAAAAAAGTGCAAATATAGCATCCTTAAAAATATTTACGTGAGCACACTGCCTATTGGTGAATTAATTTTTCTCTATGGAAGTAAATCTGTTGGCAGCCACCAGAATGGGATATAAAAGATGACCTCGGCAGCTGCCGCCATTTGTTTCGCTGGGAAAATAAGGGTTTTGTCTCTCCCCAGGGGTTAATTCTGTGATACTCTCTTCTGGGCTCTGTCTCTGAAGGGTTACACTGGAGAGGAGAAACGCTTTGTGGTTTATGACAAGATCACAGCAGAATATTTTGTACATGGTGTGATTTGTATCACCCATTTGTGCACAGGCCATAAAAGTGCACTTTTTATCAGGAACATTTGTGAATATATAACAGCACTGAAGACATATGGCCACTAAATAATTCACAGTTATCTATCTACTCAGCATATTCCTTATACACCTACCATGTTTTAATGCCTAGTTTGCTCAGAAACAATATTCTTTATGACCCTTCCAGTATAAAAATGTTTACTGACTGGCAGCAATATATGGCTATTATGGGATGGGTCTGTACAGAAGGGGAAAGCTTTTTGCTTTCTCCAGCTCTCTCTGTCCTCATCTGTTTTCCCTGAACTCTTCCAACCAGCACCTAACCTTATAAAAGAAGGTGCCCTTCCCAAAAGTGGGTGTTAAATCCCGACTTCTGGTACTTAGGCTATGAAATGGAAGTCTCCAACTAACCTTCACCCTCTTCTCTTTTCAGTTCTATATCCATGTACAGTCCCAAGGAAAATCCAAATGCATTTGACGCTGCGGCATTCTTCCAGTCCGTGGGGAATTTCCTGGGAATCTTCGCCGGCTCATTTGCAATGGGGTCTGCATATGCTGTTGTCACGGCACTAATATCCTTTGTCTGTATGGAAAGCTGGGAACTTTTAAGAGCAGTTAATGTCTTTGGCATGTTTCTGAAAATGGACAACCTCCATGTCTGAAAATGGCTAGGTAGTTGGTTCAAGCATGACACAATGCCACTGGGGCCATCTGAGTCATGCTCATGCTCGAGGCACAGGTTGGTACCAGGGGCAGAGAGGCTCAGGCTCTTTTCTCCTCCAAGGCCAGATCTAGCACTACTGATAAACTCTGATCCTAGGGTATCAACTATCTTAAAAAATTAGCACCCCCGAAAATAGGTGGGCAGGGAGCACCAGGATTGGGGTATTAGGGTCAAGAGGAACAAGCAACTGAAGATTCAAGGTCAAGAACAAGACAGGATTGGCTGGAAGTGATAAACTAGGTATTCTCTGCCTCCTTTTCAAGCTTGCATCAATAACCAGCTCACAGTGTGGGCCAAGCCAAAGATCACTATGGGTTTAAACAAGCATCCATAGCTATTTTATGGAAGAGGACCTGAAAGCAAGACAGAAATGATGTTTGTCATATCTGGACGATTGTGTCATCTCAGTCCTTCTTTTGCAGCAGAGAGGTGGGGGATGGGTGGAGTTCCTCGAGGATCGGAGCCAGGGAATGAAGCTGGTCTGGTGGGGTGTTCACTTAGTGCAGTTGGATAGGGCAAAGAGAAGGCAGAGTTGAGGAGGACAGCCAGACGGCCAATGTCGAGTGTGAGAGTTTAACGAAGACCACAGAGAAGAGGCAGAACAAAGGATAAAAAAACTGAAGACCTTGAGGAAAAGTAGGAAGAAAGTACAAGAGAGGCCTAGGAACCAGGCAAAGGAAAAAATAACATGTTGGAATATTTTTCCATGAAGACTGGCCCAGTGATTCACTAAGCAGCTGCTAAAAGTCTAGGATCTACTAAGGGTTTCTAAGATGTCACAATATAAATAAAACATGGACCCTGCCTTCAACTAGTGACAAACTTGGAAAGACAAACTCTGCATAAAAGCTAGCTAGAAAGTAAGTGCCAAAGCCACAGCCAACTTATTAGGACTATAAAGACTGAAATGAGGATGAGGACACTGAGTCTGAAATAGTCCAATAGACTCTTGGCCAAACTTATGATGCTGGAAAATAATTTGAGAAGCACTATTTATATACAGAGTTGGACTTGGGCATGGCCTGAAAGATGGGTAGAATATAGGCAAAAGCTACATGATAAGTGATTCAAGGAAAGACCAGCACTCCTTAAGAAGTGGGGATGGGACTGAGGTGGCACGTGGCAAATGTACATGACTGGACCACGGGTTTGGGAGGGTTAGCAATGGAAGACCAGTGGGGTGGAGTGAGCTTGCGGAGAATCTGGGAGTGTTACTCACAGGAGTTTCTGCTCAGGTGAGTGTCACACTGACAGTCTTGTTTATAAAACATAAACAAGGAACTGGTACCTAGGACGAATCATGAGAGGAGGATTAAGACCAAAGGAAACTGTGATAAACTGTGGAGGAAACATCAGGAAAGAGACGAATGTTTTGAATAATCTCTATAATTTAATGGTTGTTTGGTGATAAGAGATAAAAAAGAGTTGAGAACCAAAATCCACTCCAAAGTTTTTTCCTGAAAACCCTGGAGAATGTCAACTGCTTTGAGAGAAATAAAGTGAGTCAGAAAAGGTAGGGCTGATTTCTAACAAAATTAATGATAGTTAATTTACCCACTACTTATGATATGTCAGGACACCTATATTTGTTTTACACGCAATACCTTATTTGACCTTCACAAAAATCATATCACACAGATACTATTTTTATGGGACACTGAAACTTAGAGTTAGGTATAGCCCAAGGTCGTGCAGCTGGTATGTAGAGCCAAGATTCAAACCCAGGGAGTGAAACCAAGAGACAGACCACGCTCCTGATCACTACTTTCTGTTGCCTCTTAGTTATTAAGTGGGATTATGATGGAGGTCACATGTTGTTTAGAGTAGAGTAATGGTAATGATGATAACATTTAGTGAATGTCGGCATGTGCCAGGGCCTTTATATGTATTTCTTCATTTAAATCAACCCGGAAAGACAGGCTATTATTAGCCTCACTTTGCACCTGAGGAAACTGAGTTTCAAGGAGCTTAAGTAGATCACTCTGGGTCACATATCAGTAATAATAAACATGATAATAATAATATCATCTCACATTTGTTGAAAACACTACCATGTGCCAGCCATTGTCCTTAGCATTTGCCTGGATTATCTCAGATAGCCTTATGAGAACCCTGGGAGGAAGATACTGTTATCTTCCCAAGATTACAGCTAAAGAAATGGACACATAAAGGTTAAACAACTTGTCTGAGACTATACAGCCAGGACAGGTCAGGGCCAGGGTAAACCCAGGCTTTTTGGCCCCAGAGCCTGTGGGAGGTGGGAGAGCTGAAGCGGGAAGTCTCCTCTGCCTGAAGTGAAGGGAGTGTATGGGTACACACGTCAATGAGTTAGTGAGGGAAAGGAACAATTCCTGGAGGCTGAAAGTCTGCCATGAAATTGGATCAGTTCTGGACAAAACGGAAGAGACGGGGGCTCAGTCACGGTGGCAGGATGGATCATGCGGCACCTGATGGCTGTGGCTCTCACCAACTCAGGCTACACAGGCGACAGGTGCACAGTCGTTCCCTCCACCAGAATAACCTCCATGCTTCAAGCGTGGTGCATGGCCCAGAGCTGACATACTTTAGGGAGGAGGTTGAATGAGAAGCATGACCTGTACCTACCTGATGTCCTCTGATTCAAATTGGCCTAAGCCTTCTCCACAACAAACTAGGGGAGGGAAGTCAGAGGAACAAGCCTCGCTGGAAACAAAGCCAAGCCCTCCCTGTAACAAGAGGAGGTCCTGAAAAAGGGTCAAAGGGCAGCCCGTGTTTTCCTCCATATAAAGAATTGCTTCCAGATCTTATTGAATTTATTTCCAGGAAAGACATTTTACAAGACAAAGTAATTTAAATCACACTATTAGAAAAACTTATGTACCCCTTGTTGCATACCCGGCACTATACTAATGTATAGTAGTAACTGGTTTATACACCTAGAAAGTAGGTTGAATTATTACCCGCATTTTTACACAGGGAAACCAAGGCACAGAGTGGCCAAGAGGCGTGTCCATACTGACACAGTGAGTTGGAACCCAGGTGGACTTGGCTTCCAGAGGCCACTCTCCCAGCCGTGACATTATTCTGCCTCTTCTTGGCATTCTGGGCTCTCTAATACTTTACAAAATATTTTTAATATACTTCATCTCATTGTACTCTCCACGCTTGTGTGAGTAGGTATTGTTCTACTCTACATTTCACACAGGATAGAAATGAGGCTCAGAGAGGTAAACGTATTGCTCTGAAATCACAGAGCCGGTGACTGGCAGAGCCAAGGCTTGGACCTGGATCTTTCACCCCAAGGATCATGCTTTTTGCTTCCCTGCCCTGCTGCTAAAAACCTCTTGATGTAGAATCTTCTTTAGAATTTTTTTTTCCTATAAGCATAAAAATGCAACGTTTCGTTTCCTTATGTGTCAGGGTACTTTTGCCTAACTGTGGACACAATTGCACTATAGGCCTTTCCCATCTATCACGTGCTCCTAATAACCTCTCTATAGCCCGTTCTCTGCATGACTGGGGTCGCTGTGCCTTTGTTCTATTTGCAATTTGTAGACTATTGACCAAGTGTCATCCTGGCCATAATGAACCATTGCCTGCCAGAGGGCTTCTTGCTTGACCTAGAAATAATACACGTTTCCCTCCATCCTGCTTACACCAGGAGGGCACGGGCAGCTTCCCTATCACTGAATGTAAATGCTCAGCAGGGTCCTGTTTCCATCCCTAAGAGAGAGGAGTGTTCAAGGTGATCTGTGCACAGACCAGCTCTCCCCAGGGAGCTGTGGCCTCCTTTGGTGCTGACCCACTTGCAGCATCTCACCCACCCACACTCTCCATGGCTTTGTTTGCCTGGATTTGCTACAGTGTCCTGAGGGGCACACCCCAAGGCCCAATTCCAGAGGTTTTAAACCCACTGTTAGCTAATTTTAACCTCTTGGCAAGATACCTTTTGTATCTGAACAGAGGTTTGTGTTTTCACCAGGTGCTCAGTCCCCACTGAAGCATGGAAGTCGTGCTGAGTAACCCCAGTGAGAGTTCCAGTACCCCAGTCAGGTCCGAAGGCAGTTATCTTACTGGAAAACCATCACTTCTCATTCAAGAAGGAGATTTGGCTGTAAAAGCATTTGTTTCCTTAACGCGTCTTCGTCACTTGACCAAATTCACCAAACTGTGCGAGTTCCCTATGCTGGAAACAGGCCTGTTTTTCCTGCTGTCTTGGAGCGCCTTCCTGTCAGCGGAGGCCGCCAGCCTAACAGGTCAGTGCTTCAAGGGTGCAGCAAACTTCTATGTGGATGTGTGCGTGCCCCACGACGTACGCCTCCCAGCCCCAGCAGCTGGGTCAGTCCAGTCCTTATACAGGTTTGTGTCACAATCAGCCCCGCCTGGTTGTGTACTCTGAGGAGAAAAACTAATAATTCATCCATTTTGTACACAACAGCTTAATTTAAAGTCTTCAGAATACCGTTTCCTCTTCTCTCCTGGCTGGTGGGGGAGGAGAGTGTTGAAATCTACAAGTGACTGATAGAGGTGATGGATGACTTTACAAATGAAGTCTCTACTCAGAGTCGGAAGGGATGTACAACTGCTTTGTAGAAAAGTGTGGTGCTTTTCCTTTGGCTGTTAACAGAAGTCCCCACGTGAGCAACTGCTCTGGGCATGCACGTTTCCACACAACCTCTCTGGGCGTGCACGTTTCCACACACGTCAGTGTTTAAAATTTTTGATTACACTGTCTGGCAGGCCAGAAAACAAGGAGCTAATGTGGTGGCTCCACAGCTTAACTTGTCTTACCACAGAGCGTCTATATACAGAGTCCTCTGAGGTGGAACTGTTGACAGAGAAATGGGACGTACCTAAGGTCCCCAGGGCCATGGATCCTGTGGTCTGGATTCAGCAATTAGATTGCGTTTCAGCAACACAGAGGGTTTGCACTTGAGTAGCTGCCACGATTGGGTGCTTTTTCCTGTAGAAGAATCATTGTGGCTCGGGGCAAAATGTCAAAGCTATTTCTCTCCTCTGGCCTGTTTCCTGAGTCTCCCAGGATTCAATCCTGGATCCCCTGTGCTCACTACTTCTTATCTGACATTCAAGTGGTGAGAATCCCCCCTGAAGTGTTAACTGGTAACCAGGTCTGCCTTCCTGGGGGTATTTGCATTTTAATAGATGGTACTTTAAATCTAAATAATAATAAAACAGGACCTATCTGGAAGGTGTAGTACCAGCCAGGTGCTGGCTCACTGCCTTCCATGAATGTTTTCATTAATTTACAGAAAGACCCAAAGTTGGAAAGTATACCTAGTTTACTCAACCAACAGTAAGTGGGATAGTTGGGATTCGAAATTAGGACATTTGATTCCAGAGCCTGGGCTGCTGAGCACCAAGCATTGCTACCTTGAATGAAACTGCAGGGGTGAAATATCAGGCGGGCCCCCAACAGTAGGAAGGTATCTGGGGCCCTGGGAGACTGCGTGGTCCACTTGCTCCTAAGCCGGTTCTGCTGTCCTATGAACATGAACTCCTTGGCACATCTTTTGTAATGATAACCTGTTGCTCTAGGCAGCTGACCCAACTTACTGCAGAGCCTGGGGGACCAAGCTGTTCCCTCAGACTTTGAGGGTGTCTGTTGCTGATACAGAAAGCCACTCTGCCAGTTCTTATAACACTGTAATCAAGGCTTCATTGCCAGAGTCCACGCGACTGGGCCCTGTGTCCAGATCGGTCCAGCACATGTCTGTTATGTTAGGGCCTTACTTGTTAGGGAGGTTGCTGAAGAGCTTCTGCATTCCAGAGAAAAAGAACACTGGTATTCCGAAGTGAAATAATGGAGGGAAACAATTTATATCCATCATTCCAAACAAACGTGATTTCCTTTTCTCCACATTCTATACCCTTTTAATCACTTGACGTGTTGTAAAATGATGTAATGTTAATAATAAGAATACATATTTGACTTTCCAGAAAGGAAAAGAAGTATCTTAACTTACCTGATGTTCTTTAGTCTACTATCGAAAGTTGCAATAAACATACACACACACACACACACACACACACACGCACACATTGCCTAAGAATTGTTCGTTTCTGTGTGTGAAAATTGTCATTTATTTCCTGGTCCATTTCAGCAAGATCTTGTTTTATTAACTCCATTTATTATCTAAAGGTATCCATGTATCAATTGCTAGTTTATCGGCACCTTGTTCTTTCACTACCCTTTTCAACCTGTTATCTTTACTGGACACCATTCAGACCACCTCTAAGGAGCCAGCCTGATGGGATGGATGAGTGCAGGTGTGGGCCTCAGTAGCAGAAAAACCCAAATGTCTGGCCTCATACAAGAGCACACTCATTCCAGAGCAGTACCCTAGGGTGAGCAACAGCCAATAGACATCAGACACTAACCAAACTCTAGGTGTGAGCATTTTCTACTGCCAAAGACCAGCCTCTTAGTCCAAATTACTTATGTGTTTGTTTGTTTGCTTATTATTTAATCCTTTTCTACTTCCAAATTGGATTTAAGATACTTATAACATTAGCCATGCATATCATGGGACCATTTAGTTGAGGGTAAACACTCAAGTGGTTTGAGATAGAGTTTTTCTGCAAAATTAGGCATCAGTTCATTGCAGTGGTTTGGCAATAAATATAGCTTTGAGCTTTGTGGCAGGCAAAGCCAAAAGGGAGACATAATGAGTTATATAGGAATAATACAGCATTATAAAAGGAAGTCATACTCATTTATAAAAATGGGCAAACTTTTTTTCTGGTACTAAAATTTTAGGGGAATTTATCACATGCTTCCTTATACTATAAGGGCCTTTCAACACCATAACGGACAGTGTATTTAATAATAGTTTCAGGGAAGATGGAGTCATTTCTCATATCAACTTTCAATAAAATCTGAGGGTCTGGTATCAAATTCAATTCTCTAAGGGCATTCATGTAATGACAAAAATCCTTCTAGCTCTAATCCACAAGTAAGCTAATATAATACAAAGCTAAAATCTAAAACAACTTTTTAAAAAGTGCTTAAAGAATGAATATATGACAATGAATGTACTGAACCAAATGGAATGAACTATAACACAGTTTATGAGTAACTAGAGGTAACCAGCAGTCGTGAGGACTTGCGTAGGTTCACTAACACACATCGTGTAGGAACTGAGAATAGAGTTGACAAGCAATGGTTTCTCAACAGAATTCCGCTAGTCCTGACATTTCCAAGTGGGTGCTCAAGGACACCCACAAAATGAACAGGGATCTAGGCCTGCCACCCCAACTTTACTCCTTTCATTGGTTCCACAAATTGGATTTTCATATAAGATTTCATTTGTCAAAAGGATTTCTGTTGCTTTAAACAAAGTACATCTGTTTTTCAGAATGTATTTTTACTTTTACTACCAAAGTAATGCATAGACATTGTAGAAAATTTAGAAAATGCAGATTCATAGAAGGAAATAAAATTAGAATTACCTGTATTGTTACTGCCTGATAATAACTGTTGTTAATATTAGTCTGAGTCCATCTAATTATATCCATATACATACACTTGATTAAATACATACATGCATACGTATATGTAATTATATTTTATTTTGAAGTAACTTTTTTTCACTCAGCAATTTATAGTGAATGTTTTTCATGACATTAAATATTCTTCTGTATTTTTAATGGTGGCCTAGTATTATATCATATCAACTTGCCATAATTCATTATATCAACATTTTGTTTATAGTTTTCAACATTATTAATATAATTGCAATGGTAATCTTTATAGATTGATGATGGATTTCTATTTATATAAGTGCTTAAAAATAAAATTGCTGGGTTAATGGGAAGGCTAAAAATGTAATGTCTTGGAATAATTCATCCAAATTATCCTCCAGAAAATGTGTATCCCTTTATGCTTTCACCAAAAACGTAAGAGTGAGCTCTTTCATTTACATCTTCACCACCCTTATAGCGTGATACCTCCAGCTTTGTTCTTCTTTCTCAACATTGTCATTACTATTTGAAGTCTGTTGTGGTTCCATACACATTTTATGATTATTTGTTCTATTTCTGTGAAAAATGCTGCTGGTATTTTCATAGGGACTGCATTGAATCTATAGATTGCTTTGGGTAGTATGGACATTTTAATGATATTAATTCTCCCTATCCATGAGCCAATATCTGTTTCTATTTATTTGGATCTTCTTCATTTTATTTCTTCAATGTCATAATTTTCTGAGTACAGGTCTTTTACCTCCTTGGTTAAATGTATTCCTAGGTATCTTATTTATTTTCTAATGCAGTTGTAAATGGGAATGTTATCTTAATTTCTCTTTCTGATTGTTAGTTATTGGTGTATAAAAATGCAGCTAATTTCTGAGTATTAATTTTGTATCCTACTATTTTACTAAATTCATTTATCAGTTCTAATAGTTTTTTGGTGGAATCTTTGGGGTTCTTTCTATATAGTATCATGTTACCTGAAAATAATGACAGTTTTACATCTTCGTTTCCTATTTGGATGCCTTTTATTTCTATTTCTTGTCTGATTCCTGTGGCTAGGACTTCCAATACTATGTATATTAAAAATGGTGAAAGTGGACATTCTTATCTAGTTCCTGATCTTAAGGAGAATACTTTTAGCTTTTCCCCATTGACTATGATGTTAGCAATGGGTTTGTGATATATGGCCTTTATTATATTGAGACATGTTCTCAATATTCCAAATTTGCTGAGAGTTTTATCATAAGTGGACATTGGATTTTGTCAAATCATTTTTCTGCATCTATTGATAAGACCATATGATTTTTATTTTTCATTTTGTTTATGTGCTGTATCATGCTAATTAACTTGTGGATATTGAGCCAACCTTGCATACCAGTAATGAATCCCACTTGTTCATGTGTCGCCACGCAGCAGCCTACCCGTCTGTCTCCTTGTACCTGCCCCCAAAGAAAGGAGAGTCTGTGGGACAGATCCTTTCAGGGACTTTGCTAAACCTTTGTGTTTGCACCTCATGTCTCCCTGTTTGGCCCCAAAAGATGGCTGGTCAGCCAATGATGAGTAAGATTCCTCAAGGGAGGGACAACTCAAGCTGGCACAGTCGAGTGGGGACCAACAGGAGAACCCATAGTGTTCATAAAGGTGGGCACAGCCCCCCACCTTCCCCAGGCTAAGAAAAGCCTCTGCCTCTGTGGCTGCATTCCTTCCCACAACCTGCAGGGGAAAAGATTCAATGATGTGCTCTCCATCTATTCATATGTATATAGGTTTTGTCAATTGGGGAAGATGAGACTTACGGCGCAGCTGCCTGCAGGCAAGGGTGATTGGCTTTAATCAGTTTCCTATTATGGTGTATGGAATTCATAGATCTTGAGATTGACAAGCTTTATCTCCTTTTCTCCCCCACCTAACTAATAAAAGCTGATGCTAGGCCCGATTGGGCACCACAGCCCAGACCTTGAGGCTGCCGGTCCACTGGTCCTCACACTTAAGCTCTATTCATGGCTACTGTCTTTTCTTAACCCTGCGCCGCCCTCCTCGCTCTCCACAACCCTCGTCGTGCTGGACGCGACAATCATGATGTATGATCTTTTTCATATATTGCTGAATTCGGTTTGCTAATATTTTGTTGAGGATTTTTGTATCTGTGTTTATCAGGGATATTGGCCTATAGTTTTTCTTCTTTGTAATATCTTTGCGTGGTTTTTTAAATCAGGGCAATAATGGACTCGTAAAATGAGCTTGGGAGCCTTCCGTCCTCTTGAAATTTTTGGAATAGTTTGAGAAGAATAGGTGTTAATTCTTCTTTAGTGGTTAGTAAAATTTATTTTTGAAGCCATCTGGTCCAGGACTTTTGTTTGTTGGGAGATTTTTGATTACTGCTCCAATTTCATTAGTAGTTATTGGTCTGTTTCAATTTCCTGTTTCTTCTTGATTCAGTCTTAGATAATGGTATGTTTCTAGGAACTTATCCATTTCTCCCAGATTGTCTAATTTGTTGACATATAATTGTTTGTAGTACTTTCTTATAATTCTTTGCATTTCTGTGGTGTCAGTTGTCACTTCTCCTCCTTCATTTCTGATTTTATTTATTTGGGTTCTCTGTTTTTTTCTTGATGAGGCTGGATAAAGTTTTATCAATTTTGTTTATCTTTCAAAGAACGAGCTCTTGGTTTCATTGATCTTTTGTTTTGTTTTGTTTTGTTTGTTTGTTTGTTTTACTTCCACTCTGATACTTATTATTTCCTTCCTTGTACTTATTTTGGGCTTTGTTTGATGATCTTTTTCCAGTTCCTCTAAGTGTAAAGTTAGATTGTTTACTTAAGATTTACTTGCTTTTTGAGATAGGCCTGTATTGCTCTAAATTTTGCTCTTTGAACTGCTTTTGCTGTGTCCCATAGATTTTGGGTCATTGTGTATTCATTTTCATTTGTCTCAAGTATCTTTCAATTTCTTTCTTTATCTCGTTGTTTAGTTGCATGTTATTTAGCCTCCATGTGTTGTATGTGTTTGGGGGGCTTTCTTGTAGTAACTGATTTCCAGTTTTATACCATTGTGGTTGGATAAGATGCATGGTGTGATTTCAGTCTTCTTCAATTCATTGAGACTTGTTTTATGGCCTATCATTTGGTTTATCTTGGAAAACGTTCCATGTGCACTTGAGAAGAACGTATGTTCTGCTACACTGTGGTGGAATGCTCTAAAAATATCAATTAAATCTATCTGATCTGGTATGTCATTAAGTCTACTGCTTCCTTGTTGATTTTCTGTCTGGAAGACCTATCGACTGGTATGAATGGGATGTAAAAGTCCCCTACTATGACTGTGTTACTCTCAATTTATCATTTTATCAGTTAATTTTTGCTTTTTATATTTAGGTGCTCCTATATTGGGTGCATAGATGTGTTTTGGGGTTATATCCTCTTGTTGGACTGATCCATTTATCATTATATAATGTCCATCTTTGTCTCTTACTACGGTCTTTGTTTTAAAGTCTATTTTGTCTGATACAGTATTTCTACCCCAGCCTTTTTTTTTTCCATTCACATGAAATATATTTTTTCATCCCTTTACTTTCAGTCTATGCATGTCTTTTGATCTGATGTGGGTCTCTTGTAGACAGCACATGTATGGGTTTTGTTTTCTTATCTATTCAGCTACCCCATGTCTTTTGATTGGAGCATTTAATCTATTTACATTTAAAGTGATTATTGACAGGTACATAGTTATTGCTATTGTATTATTCATATTTATGAGGGTTTTTGTTGTAGTTGTTGGTTCTTCTTTCTTCCTCTTAAGAAGTCCCTTTAACATTTCTTGTACTGCTGGCTTGGTGATAATGAATTCTTTTAGCTTTTTCTTGTCTGGGAAACTCTTAATCTCTTCTTCAATTTTAAATCAAAGCCTTGCTAGGTAGAGTAGTCTTGGTGGTAGGCCCTTGCTTTTCATGACTTTGAATATTTCCTGCCACCCCCTTCTGTCTTGCAAAATTTCTGTTGTGAAATCAGCTGACTGTTTTATGGGAACTCCCTTATAAGTTACTAGTTACTTTTCTGTTGCTGCTTTTAAGAGTCTCTCTTGGTCTTTAACCTTGGGCGTTTTAATAATGCTATGTCTTGATGTGGGCCTCTTTGGGTTCATCTTGTTTGTGACTCTGCATTTCTTGGACTGGTATGTTTAATTTTTTCATCAGGTTAGGGATGTTTTCAGTCATCATTTCTTTAAATAGGGACTTGATCCCTTGCTTCCTCTCTTCTCTTCCTGATACTTCTGTGATGCAAATGTTGGTACACTTGATGTTGTCCCTTAAACTATCTTTGTTTTTTCTTTATTCCCTTTTCTTTTTGTTGTTTTGATTGGGTGTTTTGTGCTAACTTATCTTCCAAATCTCTGACTTGATCCTCTGCATAGTCTAGGCTGCTGGTGATTCCTTCCACTGTATTCTTCATTTCAGTTATTGTATTCTTTACTTCTGACTTTTTCATTTATGGTTTTGATGTCCTTCTTTGTGCTTACTATCCCTTTGTTGAAGTTTCTCACTACATTTCTTAGCATTTTTATGACCAGTGTTTTGAACTCTGTGTCTGGTAGGTTGGTTGTCTCTATTTCATTTAGTTCTTTTTCTGGAGTTTTCTTAAGTGCTTTTATTTGGGACATGGTTTTTTGTTTCCTCATTTTGTCTTCCTTTCTGTGTTCATTTCTATGCACTCGGTAGGTCTTCTACCTCTCTCAGTCTTTGCAGTAGGTGTCCTATGTGGCTTAGTGGCACAGTCTCCCTGATCATCTGTACCATGTACTCCAGGAGTCTCCCCTGTGTTTGTTGTGTGTGCCCTATGTCAGTGGTTGGATTGACTCTCAGTCTGACTGGCTGTGAGGATTGGCTAGAGTGTATGAGCTGCTGTGTGGGAGCTGACTCCTCAGGGGGGGGATTTGCCCCAGTGGGCTCCTCTGCCTGTTGAGACCATGCTTTGGGTGTGCTGCTTGTGGGATAATTGGGTGGTGCTCTGGTGTCGTCTGAAGCTTTCCTTCAGGTGTGTTGTTTTGGTGCCTCTTGGGAGGGGCTTCCATGCAGGCCAAATTCGGCTATTGCCTGTGACCTGCCTTGTGTTCCCTGATAGGAGCTACAAAGCTATATGTGGTTGGTCACTGCCTGTGCTGGACGTAGAGGCATGTGGAGGTAGCCTTGCTGAGAATCATGGCTGGCTTTCACTAGTATCACACTTGGGTCAGTTTAGCAAAAGACCCAGGGCACCCTTACGTTTGTTGCCATCTGCTGGCTGCCTATAAGGCTCAGCCACTGAAAGTGCTTTCTTAGGTGAGCAGGGCTGGGCTGGTTGCCCTTGTGCTAAAAGTGTCTTTGGTGGTGCTGGGTGAATTGGGTAGTGTGGGGTCTCAGGGAATCACTGGGGTGGGGGTGGGTGATGTTCACAAGGATAATGCAGATTCAGTTCTTGAACTAGTGCTGAACCTGTGGACTCTCAACAAAATGTCCAGAGAGCACCAAGGCCAGCTACCACTTGCCTTGGCTTCGCAGATCCCCAAAAATTGTCTAAGAAAGGCTGCAGCATGAATTGGGGCTGTTTGCCCACCATCAAAAGTGTCCCAGGTGGTTGTACAAGCTGCTGTAGGTGGTTTGTTGTTGGAAGAGCCTCCTCTAGTGTGTGGGGCAGGGCTGGTTGCCCAAGAGCTGAGAGCGCCTCCAGCAATATTGCATGAGTTGGGTAGGGCCAGGGCCCAGGGAGTCACTGGGGTGAGGTGTGTGGAGTTCACCAGGCCAATGTGGTTTTAGATTTGACCCTGTGGGGGAGGGCTCAACACAGGAAAGTGGACACCCATCTGTAGGCTCCACATGAACTGGGCTCCACACAGGGATAATGGAGGCTATCCCTCTAGCCCTCACCCTGAAGCTACACACACAGTCTTACCCTGTATGTCTCTGGTGCCTCTCAAGTTCTTCCCCCTCCGCTGGAGCCCAGGGTGAGTACCTGCAAGCGAGTGAGTCTTTGTGCGGGTCCTTTAAGAGGATGTCTGGGTTTCCAGCTTCCTTCTGTCTCACCTGAATCCTTGCTAATTTTCACAGCCAGAAGTTAGGGGGAATCCTCTTCCCAGCACTGGATCCCTGGGCTGGGGAGTCAGGTGTGGGGCTGGAAACCCTCACTCCTCAGGGGGGGCCTCCACTGCCAAAATATCCCTCCCAATGCTTAACCACTATCTGTAGGAGTGGGGTCAGCCTATTTCACATCTCCACCCCTCCTACCAGTCTCGACGTGGTGTCTGATTTATACCCTTAGTTACAGGGATTCTGTTCAGCTAGTTTTCCGATGGTTCTTGAGGTTGATTGCTCTGTAATTTAGTTGTAATTTTAATGTGGTCATGGGAGGCAGCAAGCACAGTGTTAACCTATTCTACCATCGTAGAATCCTCTTGAAATTTGTTTGAATATGAAGTGCAGGATTTGATTTTCTTCCTTGATGGTTATTCATGCGTCCTAACACCCTTCAACCTTAAACTTTGGATTTATAATATAAAGCACATATGTGGAGGTATATATATGTGTATGCATGTTCTGGTTTCTATTGTTCCACTGAGATTTTGGTCTTCCCTGTTTTCATCATTTCATTTTCTTGGCTCATTTTAATATCTAGTAGATCATTCCCTCACACCCCTTCCCCATGTTCAAGAGTTTCTATGCTGTATTTACATATAGAGAGTGCCACAAAAATGTATACACATTTTATGAAAGGAAAAAACTGTATTAAAATTGTAATACTCAATATATACTGGTAACAAAAGATGAATACAAGTCATGTGTATACATTTTTTTGGCCTCCCTGGTATTTATTATTCCAGATGGAGTTGAAAATAACTCTGGTTTGTTTCAAGCAAAAAATAACTTTGGGATTATAATTGGGGTTTCATTAAATTTTTAGACTAATTTGAGGAGAAGTAGTGTTTTTACAATGTTGAATATTCCCACCCAGGGATGTGTTATGTCCCTCCATTTATTCAAGTTATCTTTTATGACCCTTAGTAAATTTTTATAGCCGTCTTCACATTTGATCTACAAATTCCTTATTAAGTACTTTTTAAGCTATCTTATATTTTGGGGTGCTACGATGAATAGAATCTTTTTCCATTATAGCTTCTAACTGGTTGTTATTTGTTTATGTGCATCTAGACTTCACTACACTATTTGAGTTACACCTTGTACTTCTAAAATATAGAACTAGAGCTGATGTGAAGAAATAGGATCGATAAGCAGAAGTTATAGTAGACTACCAGGTTCATAAGGACTATATGAGCACCAGCAGGGTGCCTGAAGTATCCTAGGCACTCAATAGCTCTTGAGAAATGGAATGAGTGATTTTAGCTCAACAAAAGGAAAAATTTCCAAGCTCTGAATAACAGACTTTTTTATAAGGTAGCGAGTGCCTGCCCTATGCTTGATAATATTCTTGCAGATTCTATATGTCACTGGTCCAGTGCAGATTCATATGTCAATTAAAGGATATTTCATAAATTACATTAATCTGAAATTTCATTTCCCTAACTATTAAGTTAAAATAAAAACATGTAGACATGAGGAAATAAGAGCCTAGTCTAGAAGAATATGGTGGACATATGTTGGTTTTTGCTGTCCAGCACCCATCCTCACTTTCACTGGTCATAGCATCCTGCTATTACTTAGGGAAATACGCCACCCCTTTCAGAAGTCAGGAAAGTCCTTTGCTTTTACGGTAGAGAAGGAAGCAAGATAACATCTTGTCAGCCAAGGCATCCCACCTTCCCTGCCAATGAAAATAGGGACATCCAAAACTATACCCACCAGACACTTTCCTGGGATGTGCAGTACGCCAGGTGTATACTGACAGACAGAAGGAATCAAGCCTTTAAAGACAGTTTGCACAGTGTTCATTATTTTTTTAGATTTGGCTTCTTACGAGATTCGTTCTGAACACTTCAGTGGTGGGGGGTGGGGGAGATGGGGAACCTTGCTCATTACCACCTCTTCTGCTTTCACTTTCAGTTGTTACTAATTTGATGATGATTATTTGATTTATTTTGATCATCTTTTACTTCAAGGGCTACATTTGCAGCCGCCTCATCTCCTGGAAATTGCACCTGCAAATGTTCAATAGTCACATAGAAGAACTTAGTTTTATGGAAACAAATGGCTTTTAGACGTGCAAATGAAGGTTGGTATTTCTATTACCCAGAAGTCTGATTCTCTGCTACTGGAAATATACAAGTAATTTTAATGTGGTTTAAGAATACTGTTCTTTGGGAAGACTGGGCAGAATGTCAAATGCAAGTGAGAAGTCTTTCTGGAGGTTAAGAATGTGTAGCTACAAATGAAATTTAGAGTCCCCACAAGCTGGGAGAGCACAGAAAGAGGAGAATGCATGTGGATGTGTGTGCTCTACTTAAATATCAGCCACGGAAGATATGTCTCTGGGTTCTGGCTCTTCTGCTGACTTACTGAGGGATTGGAATAAGTCGTCCTATTAATTGGTATCTCAATTTTCATTACTGCTAAAGTAAAAAGGATTTTATTATTTTGTAATAGGTGGACATTATACATGTACGGAATGTGGTTTTTGAGGAAATGCATGACCCCAAGGGATTCTCTCTCTGAGGTGCCTGGTACACATGCATACCTAATTTCTGATCAGGTAGAATTTTCCTTGTACAGAGAGGCCTATTTTCTAAAAGTCATTAGGTCACTGAGCCATTATTTTAAATTAAATATTGAAAATAACTCAGCAGTGTTATTTATAGCACAGTCTCTAATGGAATTGAATCCTGCTTTTCAGTTTATAAAGATAACCCAAAAAAGCACAGCTATATAGGTTGTTTGAAAATTCATTTGTATAATCTGTTTCCCAGCCGAGACTTTGGGGGTCAGGTTTTTGCCAGAAGCAAACTTGCAGGGACTGTCATTAAACACCCAAAGAGTAAGATTTTTAATGGCAACAATGACACCACATCTAATGATTCCCCTGCTTCCAGGCACTGCCGTAATAAAGGCAGCTTCCATTTTTAGGTTCCTGGGGCATATTTTATGTCCATTGGAGGCAAAGAAGGGGGAGGGAAGCCATTGGTATACCTTATTTTCTTACACAAAAAGTTAAACAATATAGCCCATGCTTTTTACTCAGCTTAAAATGATTTCCATCTAAGAAAATAAGCATGTATTAATAAAAATCTGAGAGAAACATAAAATCCTGACTGCTGTTGCTAGTGGGCTTTGTAGTATGATTCCAGAGAGTAAGAGACAGAAAAAACTTTAAACATAGACAGGTAAACACAAGTGATGCTCTGGCCGATTCGTTAAGGAATTGACCCGGCTGAGAGAGAGGAGCAGTCAAGCCCCACAGCGGCAAGCACAGCGGAAGCAGTTAACTCACTCGATCCCCCAGGGATGTTCTGTTCTCCTGTTGGTCTCATGTGACAAGGGCCTGATTCCATTGTCATGATAAGAAAAGGCTGACACTGGGGAGCTCAGGCCCTGCTTATCCATCACGTCAGTTCTTACAAGGCTGTCGTAGAGTAAGTAGTGAGGAGAAGGAGAAGTCGGGAAAGTCCTTTGCTTTTACGGTAGAGAAGGAGGCAAGATTACCAGACGATGACTACTGCTGGACACGTTGAGACTTCACTTGACCTCAGTAAGTTGGCTCATTGCTTATCTTCTCCATCATCCCTCAGCTTGGCAAATTTTTGTCTGGAACTCTTCAGAAGGCTTTTAGCACAAAGGTGAATGTCCTCCATTTGGCTGACCACTGACACATTGTAGGAGTGGATGGGAAACATATTTCTAGATCTCAGTAAATAAAACAAATCACCAGGAGGGGACTTCGTCTGACTGATTTCTCAAAACAAATCCGGCTAGTTTGAGCTTCTAACTGCATGTCGTTAGCCGACATCTCTTCGCTTAAAACTGCTCTTGCTTTCACATTGACAGGACCATGTGAATTTAACTTAATTAGCCAATAATTCATCAGCAAATGAGGTGCACTGAATGTTTCCCAAGCCAAAAATAAAACCTGGAGGCTCAAACTATTAGGCATTCAAGCTGTAATAACAGGCACCCGAAATTCCCAGGGGGATTAGTTAACCAACACACTGAAACAAGGGCAAACATGCAACGATTCCATTGCAATAAACACAGGTGTAAGTACATCTCCTCACATAAGAACTCATTACCTCACACCTGCACTTGCTGGAATCAAAGAGTCAAACAACCTTGCACATGTACCTTGAATTGTGAACAAATTTACCTCGCTTTCTTCACTGTAAATGCTTTCAGTCATCATTTACCATCTCCTGGTGGTAGAAGGCAGAGGGTAAAAAAGAAAGTTCTTTCCTTCTCAAGAACCCATATTCTGCATGGGCACGTAGAAAATTGTCAGAAGACAGATGGCACAAAGATACAACACATAGGTGAAGGAAAAAGAGGAGTCTAGGATGATCTCCAGGTTCCTATAGCAACTGAATCAATGATTTATTTCACCAAAATGGGGACTACTATAGTGAATGCATACAGGGGAGACACAAAAATGAGTTCATTCAAAAATCTGGATTTTACACAAGCGGGGAACTCTACGTGAAAAAGTACAGTGGACAACTAGACATGGGTATCTTGTGTGAGGTTACTAACTGGAAATTTAGGTGCAAATTTATTAGCTGATTCCAAGAAAATGAAAACTGAAAAGAGGGGGTCAGCCTGATGAACACCAACATTTGAGATGGAATGCCAGAGATTTAAGTGAAAAAGGATTTTTTTCCCTCTCCAGACCTCAAGTTAATTAGCATAAATACTACTACATTATGAAGGAGATTTCTGTTTTAAATGGAAATTTATAAACCTTGCAGCACAGACATGAAGTAACTCTTAAATATCTGCCTGCACTTTGCATTGGAGAACCCAGAAATAAGAATATAGATCCGTGCTGCTTTTCTATATTGATGTTCTTATGATTAATCTGCCAATGTGGTGTCGCCAAATACGGTGAACTAGACAAGCATTGCACTCTTTGGATACTTGGAATCTTTCATATTCCCTAAAGGAGTTTTCCGTTTCATTAAATCTTTGACTTCTCAGTTCCAGGTTCATGTTCAACGGTGGTGGTAGGAAACCTGTCAGAAATGTCTTTTTACTAGATCAAAAATAAATAAAAGTGTGGCATGGAAAAATAACCCATCAACCTCAAAAACCCCTCTGAGTACTGTCTGAGAGCAAGACACATTTTTTTTTTCTTTCTCGCTCGCTCTCTTTCTGCGTTCTGATGATATAATCAATATTTCCTGTCCAAAAGTGCAGTCTTCTCCAATCTTGGAAACCCCGCAACTCTGTATTTAATGTCAAAGAAAATTATGCTCCGTGTGACAGATGTTTATTTTTCAGCTTCTGTATCTGAAGGCTCATCAACTTTTAATGAGAAAAGAAGTACTGAATAATGTTATCAATAACAGAGACTATAGGTGACAGTAGTCTTGATAAGAAAATTTAAATATTAGAAGAAAATGGACTCTACCACTAATAAATCCAAATAAATATCTACTTGTATGTGAGGATCAAAAACTAATTTCTCTTGTGTTCTCTTTTCAAAGCAGATAAATAGTTCTTGAAATACAGAGGTATTCCTTTGACAAACTTACATTTCAGCACCGGATGTCTGCAGGGTACTGTTATGGCATCGAGGGCAAGGCAAAGAGGGAAGGGGTAGGCCCCACCTTTGAGGAGATCTAGGTCAAGAGGAAGACAGCAGGTATCCAGTTGACAGGAAGTCAACGTGAATCTGTGGGGACCCATGTAATTCTTCAATTCTGTATGTGCACACCTTGACCTACATGTAAAAACTGAACCATTCAGATCACAGACATTTAACATTGGAATATGCTTAGAGGTCATCCAGAGCAGTGTTTGCCAGAGTTCTTTGACCCTTATTGGCAAAATATAAAATATAATAGCTTTATCATGTATCTAACTGCCCACAAAAATAGTTTTTGTTGGCCTACAAAGGTACTTACATTCTTTAGAGTACACAAAAATCTAATGAAAAATTATGAAGTTTTTATATTTTCTTCCACCCTTCAGTGGGCTTTCTTGTATAGCTCAATTTGAAGAATACTAATGCAGACCATCTTTCATTCATTAAGAAGAAAACAATGGACCAGACAATGAATTTAAATATCACAAGTCATCCAACTAGTTAAGTGTCTGAACTGTGACAAATAAATCCAGGTCTCCTGACACCCAATGTAGTACATTTTTTTCTTATATAATTTACAACCACGCATTGAACCTTGATCGTGTAAGCATATGTTTATACATACACATATACAATATTTAGTAGTACTTTTCTAAGAGGGTCCAGAAGTGGGAATCAAGGAGAACAGTGTAAATTGTATTCTGGTAAACAAAAGGTGTTAATTGTCCTCTGAAAATTGATCTCTCTGGAACGAATTTACTTGCTCGCACAATCATTATTTTTCCCAAAGAATTACAGACCTCCCTATGCTGTTTCCTAAATGTCTTCGCTTGCCAATTAATTTGAATGTAACTGTGTACCTCTTTGTGGTTTCTCAAACAGCTCTTTTAGCTAGTATTACAAAGTGTTGTTTCTAGTTCTTGTTCAAAATTGCATAAGTGAGTCTCTGCTGCCAGCCCTTTGGGGATCTTGCCTACCACTGAAATCTCACTGTGCAGACACTGAAAAGCAACCTTGTGCACATACATGCGTCAGAAACTCCTTTTATTTTCTCTAGGCCACTTCTTGATTTCTTTCAGAGTTCCTTATTTATTTTAGGTCTCAAATAGTTTTGAGCCTGTTCCACTCCCTGTAGACCCGAATGTATGTACTTGGTTCCATTTGTCATTGATACAGGGCCTCATAAATACAACTTGAATTCAAGAGCTCAGACATGAACTTAACAGTTGCATTTCATGACTGTTTTTTGGGGGGTTTTTTGTTTGTTTCTGTATTTTGTTGTTTTTTTGCCAGCGGAGATGGAAACAGAATAATCAGTTTTTACTTTTGTTGGGGAAAAAATGAAGTAATGTTGGCCAACAGAGGATAGATATGTGTATACTAGGTGTTTTGTATTTCTAATTTTTATGAATACTGGGACTAATAAAACATGTAAGATAAATGCTTTTGTACTAATAATAATTAGTTTGACCATTCCGAGCATAGAGTGTATTAGTTGCTTCTTCTATTAAGTTTTGTATTTTAAAACTATAATTATTAATTCTCTGTGTATTTATTCCCTATAATGGATTGAAATCCAAAGTGTGCTGATAAACTGCCTGCTTCTCATACATGCTCCGTGGCCTCCTATCACTCACCTTGAATTCCCTGCTGTGGACCCCAGACACTTCTGATCTTTCAAGACCCAAATGCCTCTGTATCCTTTGTAAATCTGCATACGTGCCCCATCTCTCTTCCACCTTCCCCAGCCCGAAAAAAATTACTCCCTGTCAGGATTCCTATTTTCTTGTCACTACATTCTACCCGCTATTAGATGCCTTTGTATACATGTTTTCTCTGTCAGGAGACATAACGCTGCTTCAGGTCTGAGACTGGGTTTATTCATTCTTGTATTCCCACAGCCATGACTTGTGCTTTGCTCATTAAAAGACTTCAATAGATAAATAGCATTTGAATGGCTGAATGGCAGATACCCAAGTTAACTTACAAAAATCTGGTACTTTAACTGGAATGTTACTGAGAATTGTCTAAGTTTGGATTACTAGGAGTAAGAAACACATTTTCACCAGATTTTTCTGGTGCGGGAGTTAATGTGGAAGAGAATGCAACAAATAATGATTAAGGGCATAGAATATGTGAGACCCTACTAGATGCTTTGTGTTTCTTTCCCCAACATCTTGTTAAACAGGAAATGTTAGTGTGTTTATCCCTGAAGTGAGCTTCTCTAGGTTTTTCCTTCTTTTCATGTCCACTTCCTTTTATCTACTTCTAGTAATTTTAGCAAAACCTGATATTTACTTACTCATTAGTATTTAATTTATAAAGCATTTTAACTTATATCATAGTGCTTTATACTTATAACACATCTGTAAAACACCTGAGTGCTATCCAAATGAGAAAATTGTGTCTTAAATGGGTGAAGCCATGGGGCAACATCACCCATATTCTACCTGCAGCCATTGGCCAGAGAATGGCGGCCTGGGAAGGATGGAGACCGGAGGGACCCCAGGCCTGGGAGGCACGGACCACACTGTTACATTGCAACTCTTCATTTTACTGACCAAAGATATTGTTTTACATGTTCTCTTTGGCTATTTTTTTTCTTTATTAACTTTTTAATTCTACTTCTTTGGGGTCCAGTTTTGTGTATCTCATCTAGCTTCTTGAGGTAAATAGTCCATTTATTTTACTTTTTTCCTAAAAGAACGCATGTAAGACTATAAACTTTCCCCTGAAAAATTCTTTGGTTTTATACCATTGGTTTTGATAAGGAATGTACTGTACTTATTCTTATTTATTTCTATATGAGCTAAAATTTCAAATTCGATTTCATCTTTAACTTCAGTATTATTTAGAAGAATACAATTAAAAATCCCTAGTGGACACATTTTTTTTTTTAATTAAAGTTTATTGGGGTGACAATTGTCAGTAAAGTTACATATATTTCAGGTGTACAATTCTGTAATACATCATCTATAAATCCCATTGTATATTCACCACCCAGAGTCAGTTCTCCTTCCATCACCATATATTTGATCCCCCTTACCCTCATCTACCACCCCCACCCCCCTTACCCTCTGGTAACCGCTAAACTATTGTCTGTGTCTATGAGTTTTTGTTTCTCATTTGTTTGTCTTGTTCTTTTATTGTTTTTGGTTTGTATACCACATATCAGTGAAATCATATGGTTCTCTGCTTTTTCTGTCTGACTTATTTCGCTTAACATCATAATCTCAAGATCCATCCGTGTTGTCAAAGATGAAATGGTCCTATTTCATCTTTTCTTACCGCCGAATAGTATTCCATTGTGCATATACCCCACAACTTCTTTATCCATTCATCTGTTGAAGGACATTTTGGTTGTTTCTATGTCTTGGCCTCTGTAAATAAAGCTGCAATGAACATTAGCGCACACATGTCTTTATGGATAAATGTTTTCAGATTTTTTAGGTAGATACCCAGGAGAGGGATTGCTGGGTCACACGGTAATTCTATTCGTAATTTTTTGAGGAACCTCCACACTGCCTTCCATAACAGCTGCACCAGTCTGCATTCCCACCAACAATGTATGAGGGTTCCTTTTTCTCCACAGCCTCTCCAACACTTGTTACTATTTGTCTTGTTCATGATAGCCATTCTGACTGAGGTGAGGTGATATCTCATTGTGGTTTTTATTTGTATTTCTCTGATGATTAGTGATGTAGAGCACTTTTTCATATGTCTATTTGCCATTTGTATGTCATCTTTGGAGAAATGTATCTTCAGGTTCTCTGCCCGTTTTTCAATTGGGTTGTTTCCTTTTTGTTGTTGAGTTTCATGAGTTCCTTGTATATTTTGGATATTAGCCCCTTATCGGAGGCACTGTTTGCAAAAATCTTCTCCCATTCAGTTGGTTGCCTTTTTATTTTGTCGATGGTTTCTTTTGCTGTGCAGAAGCTTTTAAGTTTGATATAGTCCCATTCATTTAGTTTAGCTTTTACTTACCTTGCCTTTGGAGTCAAATTCATAAAATGCTCTTTGAACCCAAGGTCCGTAAGTTTAGTTATGTTTTCTTCTATACAGTTTATTGTTTCAGATCTTATACTTAAGCCTTTGATCCATTTTGAATTAATTTTGGTACATGGTGACAGATAGCAGTCCAGTTTCATTCTTTTGCACATGGCTTTCCAATTCTCCCAGCACCATTTATTGAAGAGGCTGTCTTTTCTCCATTGTATGTTTTTTGCTTCTTTGTCGAAAATTATCTGTCCATATTTATGTGGTTTTATTTCTAAGTTCTCAATTCTATTCCATTGGTCTATGTGTCTGTTTTTCTGCCAATATCAGGTTGTTTTGATTATTGTTGCCCTGTAGTACAAGCTAAAGTCAGGGAGTGTGATACCGCCAGTATTGTTCTGTTTTCTTAAGATTGCTTTGGCTATTCGGGGTCTTTTGGGGTTCCAAACAAATCTGATGATTTTCTGTTCTATTTCTTTAAAAAATGCCATTGGGATTTTGATGGGGATTGCATTAAATCTGTATATTGCTTTGGGTAATGTGGCCATTTTAATTATGTTGATTCTTCCAATCCATGAGCACGGAATGTCTTTCCATTTCTTTGTGTCTTCTTCAATTTCTTTTAAAAATGTCTTGTAGTTTTCAGCATATAGTTCTTTCAGATCCTTGGTTAAGTTTATTCCTAGGTATTTTATTCTTTTTGCTACAATTGCAAAAGGAATTGTTGTTTTTATGTCTTTTTCTGAGATTTCATTGTTAGTATATAGGAATGCAATGGACGTTGATTTTCTAGCCAGCCACATTACTGTATTCGTTGATTGTTTCTAATAGCTTTTTGGTGGAGTCTTTAGGGTTTTCTATATATAGCATCATGTCATCTGCAAAGAGTGACAATTTAACTTCTTCATTCCCAATTTGGATGCCTTTTATTTCTTTCTTTTGCCTGATTGCTCTGGCAAGGACTTCCAACAGTGTGTCGAAAAGCAGAGGTGATAGGGGAAAGCCCTGTCGTGTTCCTGAACGTAGAGCAAAGGGCTTCAGTTTTTCACCATTAATTATGAGATTAGTTGAGGGTTTGTCATATATGGCCTTTATTATGTTAAGGTATTTTCCTTCTATACCTATTTTATTAAGTGTTTTAATCATGAATGGATGTTGTATCTTCCCAAATGCTTTTTCTGCCTCAATTGATATAATCATATGATTTATGTCCTTTGTTTTGTTTATGTGATGTATCACATTGATGCATATGTTGAACCATCCTTGTGTCCCTGGGGTGAACCCAAGTTGGTCGTGATGAAGAATCATTTTAATGCATTGTTGCATTCGATTTGCTAGAATTTTGTTTAGGATTTTTGCATCTGTATTCATCAGAGATATTGGTCTGTAGTTCTCTATTTTTTGTGTTGTCCCTGCCAGGCTTTGGTATCAGCGTAATGTTGGCCTCGTAAAATGAGTTAGGGAGTACTGCCTCTTCTTCAATTTTTTGGAAGAGTTTGAGTAGGACTGGTATTAGATCCTCTTTGCAGGTTTGGTAGAATTCACTAGTGAAGCCATCTGGTCCAGGACTTTTGCTTTTGGGAAGGTTTTGGATGACTGATTCAATTTTGTTACTGGTGATCGGTCTGTTTAGATTTTTCATTCTTCATAGTTCAGCCTAGGAAAGCTATATGTTTCTAGGAACTTGTCCATTTCTTCTAGGTTATTGAATATGGTGGCATATAGTCCTTCATAGTATTCTTGGTGATCCTTTGTGTTTCTGTAGCGTCCATGGTAACTCCCCCTTTTTCATTTCTGATTTTGTTTATTAGTGTCTTTTCTCTTTTTATCTTAGTGAGTCTAGCCAAGGTTTTGTCAATTTTGTTAATCTTTTCAAAGAACCAGCTCTTTGTCACATAGTGAACACATTTACATAGCTATACTTTTTTGTTCAATTTTACAACATTGTTATCAAAGGATGTGATTTGTTTGCTTTCTTTTTTATAGAGAGAAAGAACTTATTTAACTACTTGATAGTAAAATGTATCATCAGTTTTATCCTATGTAAGTAATTTCTTTCACATTCTAGTATTGCTGAGATTAAGAATAAATAATTTAAAAATAAAGAACAAAATTTTAAACTCCTCATATGTCCTTGCTAGAGAATTTTTCCATGAAACTAAAATTGCTTCATAGAATCATGTCAATTCTGGAAAGTCACAGAATGAAAATATGGATAATAAAACACAAACATATAGTTTAAAAATATTTTTATAGTTAGCAAAAAACATTTATAAGCCAAGAAAAATTGTAATAAAAAACATGTTGATCCTCTAGAGCTGTCTTCTAATTGTCCCAAAAATGCTTAAGGGGCAAGAATAAGGCAAAACTCTGTTTTTGAGATTATACTAGGTCAAAGCCAAGCCACAGCCACAGTGATACTTAATACCTAAATTTGGTTAGAGATTTGCTTCTTCAATGTGATTCTAGGGCCAGTAGCATGGACATCCCTGGGAGTATGAAATGCGCAGTGTTGGGCTCCGTTCCACTTACTGAAGTAGACTCTGCATTGTAATAAGGTTCCCAGGTGATTTGGTTGTACAATTAACATTGCAGAGACAGTAGGTAGCGTTCTGGAATCTCTCCTGCCTAATGCAGGTTCTTGGGCCACAGTTGTGCTTCCCGTTGGGGTCAAGTAGCTTCTGATGTACAGGGGACAGTAGGATGCACTTTAAATTAAGCACAGCTGGGAGTGACAAGGACAAGAAGACTGAGAGGCAAGAAAGAGACAAGAAAGAAGTGGGTTTCTCTGAGGTGAGCTGTGTCTGTCACTTGGACACAGACGTCAGAATTCATCATTTTCAATGTCCTTTGAACTGAAAGTTTGAGGTCTAGAGATTTAGAGACATCCTTGTCTATGCAGAGAAGACATCCTGAGTTTATCTCTATACCTCTAGCTTACTTGGGAAAAAAAGGTTTTATAATTAGTAGGTGTGGTGATGATACTTTTAAAATTTTTACTTTAGAAGCATTGTCTGTCTAAATTTCAAAGAATATTTGAAAGTCTATAAGTTTATCTTGTCTTTACTTTTTGAGACAATTGGGCTGCCTGTATTCAAAATGTCTACAGGTTTCATTTGAAACCAGTATTATTTCCTTGTCCTGAAATTAGAAAAAAGAAGAAGAAGAAAAAAGACAAACTTAGGTGTTAATCCTAGTGAATTAATAATATAATATATAGGAAAATAACAGACTCACAGAATTGGAGGATATCCAAACTTCTACTTTACGAAAAGAATTCTTTCTACAAAGCTCTGACAGATGATCATTCAACTCCAACATTTCAAATAATAGGGAACTTCTCACACTTTAAGGCAGGTGCTCCTCGGTGGGATAGCACTCACATTTTGGAAAGATCATGTGACTGAAAATCAGAAGACACATGTCAGAGTCTGGATGATCCCTCTTTAATAGTTCTAGGCCTGACTTACTCCTATCCCCAGCCACTTGTTCCAATCTAGTGGCTCAAACTCATCACTGTTTAAAAATACCAATCCCAACCATACGTAAGAGTGAAGTAAGATTGAGTCCAGTCCTTTGGAACTTGGCATGGCATCTCAGCTGCCATTGGTATCCCCCACTGTAACAGTTATAACAGAAGGATACAAGTTGTATCTTATTTCCAGATGACAAACTGGCAATGGTTTCAGAGAACCACCAAGATTTAGAATGAGAAGGGACCCACAAGAGGGTACTGGTCAAGATCCAGTCAGGAAAGAGGAACTGGCTGGCTATTGGCAAAGTTTAATGCAGGTGATATAGAGCTGAAAAAGCTCTCTGACTATAGGGGACGCTGAGAACACAGAGGTAGTATTTGCAGGAAACAAGTATGTGACTCCTGAGACAGGAAGTGCAAAGGGAAGAGAATCTAGAAGCTCTTAAGAGAACACCACTGAGCTGGGACCTTGACCTCTGAGAACACAGCCTGTCTGCTGCTGCTTTCTCTGAGGGAGTCCCCTAAGGCTGTTCTGGAAGTGCAGGAACAAACCAAAAACAGAAAACAGGGCTGGAACCAACGGCCAAAGCCATGGTGAAGAAACACTACTGACAGGAATGAAGGCATACGGGAAGGAGCAAGGCCTTTTCTCCTCTCCTGCATCTCGGCCTCTCTGGGCTCCATCCTGGCAGAGCACAGCAGCTCTGGCAAAGGAAGATGAGGGAGCAGAGACCCAGTCCCAGGATTACAGAGCGAGCCCAGGAGGGGGCGTTGGAGCTGAGAAACTAGTTTGCGGAATGGCCCAAAGAACACTGTATCCCCCTCCCTTTCCTTTGTACACCCGGGAATCTGAGATCCAGAGCATGTAAGAGAGTTGTCTGGGGTCCCACATAACAGTGGGTGTAACAACTAGTGCTAGCGGGCATAGGGGTGTAAAAATATAATAGCAAGTCAAATGCACTTTTGTAAGGTAGAAAATTGGCAACTCTGAATCTGTTTAGATGGCAGAGAATTTGATAGATAATAGAGGCATTTAGATGAGACATTTTCAAAACGTGTTTTGGCTTGTAAAAGGCATACTAATTATAGTAATTTGTGTGAGATAGTTAATTACCAAGGTATAGAATTACGATTATGTAAGCTAACACTACGGGTCAGATCGACTTAGCTGCTTTAACTACATCAAGCCTCTGGTCATAAAGGCACATTCTTCATTGTTTCTTCCTTGTGTGTCATATCCATACTGAACTCAAAAAGTACTAGTAGAAACACTGCCTGTTAGTGTTCTAACAGAGGCAAGAAAATGAAAACTATTGGAGTTACTAGGGAGAATGTTCTCAAACAAGATGCCCAGCGAGCTCAGGTATGTCATCTTCATCATCAAATCTCTGACTATTTCCCTGTGACAGCAGAAATGATATTTTTAGATAGTTTAAGATTACCTTCAACTATTCAGGGATGGTTTAAGGCAGGCAGAAAAGAACAGGGAGCTTGTGGAATTTAAATCTCAGCTCTGCCACTTTCAAGGTGACCTTGAATAAATTAGTTTCTTATTGGTTACATGGAGATAGGAATATTCATTAATGTATCAAACAAATACTGCTGTAATCCAGGCAAAAAAAAAATGATGGTGGCTTGGAAAAAGGTGTTAAGGGTGGAAGTGTTGAGAAGTGGTTGGCTTCGGGCTAAGTTTCAAAGGACAAGCCAACAAAATGGCTGATGTGCAGAGGAGAAGTAAAGGGTGGTCCCAAAGTTTTATAATTGAGAAGCAGGAGCAATGGAGATGCTGTTACTGAGAAAGGGAAGACAGGTGAAGGAGCTGGGTAATCTCATCATGCTCAGCCTGTTGTGAGCTAATCAATTAATGAAATAAATAAAATAATGTAAATAAAACTCACACAGTGTTGCCTACAGTAGGTGTTCAGCCAACCTTAGTGCCCTACCTATCCTGTGGAAAACGTCTCTGTATCCTCTTCTTGCTCTCAGAATGCATTTATGCACAACCCACACATGCTCCCACCTTTTCATTCACTCCTTCTCCCCTGGTCAATATACGGTCAAAATATTTCCACAGTGGTGGGAGGGCCACCTAAACCTCACCCAGAAAAATCTCCAGGAGACTACATAAGCAGCAGAAGTGGATAAATTACATTTTTAAAGAAAGAAAGACAAATATTTGATACCAAAACAACCTTCATGGCAATCCTCCTATATTTCAGGGTACCTGAAGGGCTTCAGTGCCCTAAATGTTTCCCTGGCTTTCATTGTTTTTCAACATAAATTCTGTGAAGAGTAGTAAAATGTAATATTTTATAAGCATTTTTCCTTAGAATTTCTGAAGAGAAGCTAAGAGACTGAGATGTTACCCAAAAATCTATAAAAATGCTTAGTGCCTATATAAATTTTTTGGCAAAAATTTCTGGTTATTTTTATTCTTTTGCCTAAAATTTTGATGCATGTAGAAAAGAAGTAAGTAATGTAAATATCTAGGTACTTGTATTAGGTAAGTATGTCTCAGCAGTATTTTATCCAAAGCCAAACCAAAATATAGATGGACGCATATAGTCTACATATTAAAAAATAAGCTTGGTTCTTTAAAACTTTTTATTGCAGATTCATTTGAAATGTCAGTATTCAGTTCACATATCTCTATATGCTTAAGAATCGTCAGCCTTTAATTTATGAGTGTTTTTAGTTGAAAATATTCTGCTGCTTAAAATTCTATTCCATCCCCTTGGTTTGAGTTGAGGAACACTTGCATCTTGCGTTTCCCCAAAGCCCTAATCTATGCCGAATTTCCCATGAGTAACTGAGTATTTATTCCAAAGTAGAATGCAGCCCCACCCCAGCCCTGGGGCAATAATACAGAGACTAACAGAGCCTAGGGAAAAATTGGT
The DNA here is from genome assembly GCF_004115265.2 of Rhinolophus ferrumequinum. Classification (NCBI taxonomy): domain Eukaryota; kingdom Metazoa; phylum Chordata; class Mammalia; order Chiroptera; family Rhinolophidae; genus Rhinolophus; species Rhinolophus ferrumequinum. The sequence continues at coordinate 2,797,474 of NC_046285.1, read as the reverse complement.
CCCATGGTGACTACCCCTCGGTCCCCAGGGAGCGTCTAGTGTATGGGAGGCTTCATGTAGCATTTAAAGCTGGGTATAATAGAGGCAATCAAGGGCCTCTCTCTCTTTCTCACCTGGCAGGTCAGGGCACTGGCCAGGACAACTAAACCCTTGTAGATTTCTTAGGTTTGTGAGTCATGATTTTTAATACTAAATTATGGTATGATAGGAGCTTCTTCAGATTCCTCAAAGTCCACGATGAAAAGCAAATGTCTGACGAGATATGATAGCTTTTAATATAAGATATAGCTGGTAGTTGGCATTGCTATGAGAAGTTGACTATACTGTCTTTTGTTCATGTTTTCCCAAGCATAACTTTCCTAACTCATGACCAAAGGGTCAATTATCCTCGGGGAGAATCTACTTCTTACCTTTTATTTAGGTTTTTTTCTTTAAGTTTTATCCTGCTAGACCCATTCTTAAAGCAAATTTAACCCTTTCATTATCATAGTACTTACCAGCTGTTTTAACTCTGCTGACACCGAGTCCTTCTTCTTCCTGGGATAGTGAAAACCTTTGACTTAGGTTGGGAAAAAAATTGATTTTGACTGGCGTGTTTTTGAATTCCAGGGATAGTCGCTGTTCTCTTCTGTGGAGTCACACAGGCACATTATACCTACAACAATCTGTCATCGGATTCCAAAATGAGGACTAAACAGGTAAAAGAAAAGATTCACTACAGACTTCATCTCTTTTCTCAGTGTAATGGTTATGTAGCAATGCTGGCAGTGCACACAGAAAGCATTTCATTAGCAAAGGAGGAAAGTAAGCTTAAGGTTTCATTATAGGCTGGGTATTTATAGATTTTTTTTCCCTCCAGGATAATCATTAACAATTCTCTTGGTAAGCAAAAATATAGTTATAATAGTCTTTCTTTCCTGAGAAATGTGGAACCTAGACTGTCAGTCTTTAAAATGAAAGGCCTACAGCCAGTAATAATTCAGTCACTTACATCTAAAAGCATTTAAAAGCGTGTGAGATTGGGTAGTTATATAAAGAGAAGGAAATGAAGAAGAATAAGGAAGCGATGTTTGGTCTTTAATTGGGTACTTTTGCTTCCAAGTAAACCCAATTGCCAGTTGTTACATGAGCAGAATGTATCTTCCATATGCTAAGAACACATCTGTTTGGATATTTGCACATGAACACTCAGATTCCTTCCACAAACATTTCCTGCCAGCCTCTCTGTGCCAGGCATTGTGCTAGGTACTAGGAATAAAAGGACAGATAGTATGTGACCCTGCCTTTAAGAGGTTCATTATCAAGTCTATTGAGGAAGATACAGTGTATGATGGACTGCGAGAGAAATATCTCTATAGGGTGTTAGGGAAGCATTCAATAGGGCGTTCTCCCGTAGTTGGGATTAGGAAGGTGAAAAGAAAGTTTCCAGAGATGATGCCCAGGCTGGAGATTGAAATACAAATAGAAGTTGATTAGGCAATCATGTGGAATGTAGCAGAGGATTAGAAGGTAGCAGGAGCTTCATTTGAGTCCAAAGTTATAGCATTGACAAAAGCTCTGAAGCAGTTGATTGAAACACTGTAAATTGTTCTGTGTGGCTAGAGAATGGGGTAAGGCCGAAGCCACTGGGATACAGTGAGGGATGAAACCATAGATATGGCCAGAGACCAGCTTGCAAAAGGACTTCCAGGGGAATATTACTCAGTAATAAACAAGAATGAAATCTCACCATTTGTGACAACATGGATGGACCTAGAGGGTATTATGCTAAGTGAAATAAGTCAGACAGAGAAAAACAAATACAGCATAATTTCACCTATATTTGGAATTTAAAAAATCAAAACTAATGAGCAAACAAAACAAAACAAAAACAGACTCAGAGAAACAGAGATCCCAATGGTATTTGCCAGAGGGAAGGTGGGTGGGGGGATGGATGTAAAAGTAAAAGGGCAATACAGTCGATAACATTGTGATAACTTGGCATGGTGAGAGGTGGTTACTAGGCTTAGTGTGGGGATCACATCGTAAGGTCTATAAATGTCAAATCACTATACTGTACACCTGAACCTAATATAATATAGTATGTCAACTATATTCTAATTTTAAAAAAGAAATTAAAAAAATCCCATACCTTGTGAATTCTATAACTTTAGACCTCATCCTAAAGTTAGTGAGGAGTAGCTTAAACAACAGAAATTTTTCATCTCACAGTTTGGGAGCTACAAGTCTGAGATCAAGGTGTTGGTAGAATTCGCTCCTTCTGAGGGCTTTGAGGGAGAATCCATTCTCTGCCTCTCTCTTAGCTTCGGGTGTTTTTCTGGCAATCGTGGTGTTCTTGGGCTTGGAGACACATCCTTCTGGTCTCTGCCTTTATGTGAATGTGGCATTCTGCCTGTGAGCATGTCTAACTCCAAATTTCCCCTTTTGACAAGGACACTATTCACATGAGATTAGGTGTCTACCGCACTCCAGTATGACCTCGTCTTAACTCAACTAACTACATTTTACATTTGCAATGACCCTCTTTCCAAGTTAGGTCATATTCTGAGGTACTGGGGGTTAGGACTTCAACATATGAATTTGTGTGTGTGTGTGGGGCGGGTTGACACCGTTCAGCCTAATAAGGAGAAGTCATTAAAATGTCTTAAGCGGAGTAATTTTAGGACAATTGGATTTCCATTTCAGAAATATCTCTCTGCCAGACAAGAGGAGCGTGAGTCAAATGGCATTTGTATCAGTGAGCCTTTGCTGTGTAACAAACAACCACACAACCCCAGTGACATCCAACAATAAACATTTATTTTTCACACATCTGCAGGGTTCAACTCTTTTGAGGTGGGTTGATCTAGGTGGCTGTGCTTGTCTCAGCTGGGCTGATTCATGTCTGTGGGTTTGCTAGTGCTCTAGGGCAGGCTTAGCTGGATCACTGTATACAGTGCTATATGTTTGTCATTATTCTCTTGGCAGAAGCGTAAGCCCAAATGTACAAGTCCATTTCAAGCCTCGGCTTGCATCACATTTCCTAAACATCCTATTGGCTAAAGAAAATCATATGGCTGAGACCAAGGACTAGAGTCTCAGAAAGTCACCAGCACACAGTGAGAGAATGCTGAAAAGTTTTATGGCAAGAAGCATGAATGTAGAGAATGATGAAGAATTGGACCAAATGATTGCAATCTATCCCAAAATGCAAATGGAGGTGAAAAGGCTCCTATAATAAAGCAAATGATGCTGAGGATATCTGATGTGATATTGGAGCAGTGGGAGTGGAGAAAGCCAAAATGATATTCTAACCAAAACCTGTGATAGACTATGAATTTCTAAATAGATTTTGAAAACTTACCTTAGAGCTCTCTAAAATGGTGATGGTTTTCATCCCTTTCTCTTTGTCACGTGCCAAGCTCAGCTGGACCTTACCCTATCTTCCACCTACTCAGGGACTCTTCAAGGTCACTTACCCCTCTGCCTATCAGAGGAATCACTAAGATGCAACTTCAGAAATTTTAAGTACTCCTGATTAACACAACAAACAAAAAAACCTGACACTCATACCTAAATACCTCCACTCTATAGTCTTTTAGGATCCTTTTAATTATGGAAATGACTAGCATTCTGCAGGGTTTAAAGGGAAATGTCTTGGGATGGTTTTTTCTGACCCCATCTGGTTCCCTGCACATTTGTATTCTGGGAAGCTGAACTCCCTTTAGGGATATGCACTTTTAATTCATGGTATCTAGACTGCTCAGCATAACTTCAAAGATAAGTCATCTCATGGTGAGCCAACAGCATTGCACCTCAGGGAGACAAAGCCAGTATCAGGGTTCCACAGCGTTCTGTTCTCTGAATGACTTGACAAGTGCTCCCTGATGGACTGCCAACATCCATTCTTACAGCACTCCCCTTTGAGGAAGGAGGTTTTTATAGGTGCATTCTTTAACATCCAGGTAATTGCATTGCTCCATCTTTGTTTCCCCCATTACCTTCTTTCCTGCGTTCCTGGTTCATAGGAGTAGCTTAATGAATGTGAATTCCATTCCCTTCCCTTCTCATACCTTTCCTCACTTTTTTTCTTTCATGATCTGTCATTTTTCTATTTATTTTTTCTCTCATAATATGTGCATATGTGGTATAGATACATATTTATCCACATGTGCATATACATGCATACATATACACACATATTCCCCATTCTAGTATACAGAGTCTGAGGTCACCCCTTTGAAAGAAATGAGATCCAACCTTTTAATTAACTTCACAGATCAAAGGTCTTTGTCCACACCTGCAGCAATGTAGTAAGGAAAGTTCAAATTCCATGTGATAAGCAATAGAAATTAAAAAGAATAGCTGAGGCAAGTATTGTACAGATTGCCATTATTTCCTCTCTGAAACTGGCAAAGGTCTGGAAAGTATTATATGAGGACCCATAGTATAGAACACAGTATCTTCCTCTGCATCTCCCCGCATTATGTTCACTGTCAACGGGAGAAGTAGCAGTTTCACTTTCAGCCTCTGTCCCCAGGACCGGTTAATAGATGTAAAGGAAGTCAATGAGTGAAGCCGAGGAAAAATCCATGAAAATCAACTTTGTGTTATAAAAACCAAAGGCGATATGATTTACAAAGAAATTTTATTCATGGACTGTACCTATACCAGCTAATCAAATAGCTACATCTGGATACAAAGACTTTGGGGGATTATATATCCTTTATAGCTTCAAGAATTAGAGTACCTTTCTAAAATTGCTTTTTCACTTTAAAATATGTTCCAAAATTAATAATGACCTCCAGGTAGGTGAATTTATTTTCACTATGGAAAGTCATGTAACATCACTATATGTCAGGCACAAAGCAGCCTAACGGAGACACTCTGGCTCTGTACCCACCATGAGGATTTATTTATATTTTGATAGCAAAGTATTCTATTCAAGAGTATATGAACATATGTGGTAATCCCTTTCCCTGGACTCAAAGAGGTTCTTTCGCTTAAGGTGTGCACATCTAGCCCTAGAGCTAGACAAATACTGGAAGCCCTGACTCTTGCCCTAGAAACTAGGAACTGTTAGAGACACTCGAGATGGACATCAGCACACAGCTATCTGCGAGCCTAGAATGCTCAGCCTACACCACCCAGAAGACTGCATACAGACCCCATGACCCCACTCACACAAGTCCAAGCCTGCTTCCCAACCCCTTCCTCCCTCATGCTCTTGCCCCCTCAGCAGGCCTGGGAGCTGGCAATCTGGGCCAAACTCCAGGGTGTTCCCAGGGTCTTCACTTTGCCTGAGGCTAACTTGCAAAACCATGTACCATCCCTTTTAACTAGAATTTCTCCTTCCCTTCCTGTAGTTCCACCTAAAAATTACTTCCAACAGATACTTCCAACAAGGGCATATATGAATTTAAATAATTAACATTTATTATGCATTAACATTTACAAAGTACTTATCTCATTTACTTTCTATTTACTTTTCTACCTAAGAGGTAGCTCTTCTTACCTGGTATTTTCACATGAATGATTACCTTCATTCATTCAACTAATACTTTTTGAGAGCCTATTTTGTGGCAGTCACTGTTCAAGGTGCTGGGATACAAGAGTGAACAAAAAACAATTTCTAGTAGAGATTTATAGTAAGCAAAATATATAAGCTAAATATGTAATGTGTTTATGGTAAGTAAAAGGCCAAGAATCAAGCAGAGAAGGAAGCTAGGAGTGAGTATCTAGGGAGGCAGGGTTGCAGTTTTAGATAGGGTGGCCAGGGAAGGCCTTAATAAGAAGGTGAAACTTGAAAGAAGTAGAAGTTTATACATTTGGGCCAGAGCTGTCCAGAAATGGGGAATGACAGATATAATGGCCATCTGGGGTAGGGTGACCAATGTGACTGAGGGGAAGTGGAGAGTATGAGAGACAATAGAGTATGAGAACAGTGACAAGGGATGGGTCGTGGAGAGCCTGAAAAAGGTGGAAAGACACTGGAGCATTTTACTTATAGGCATGGCGTGATATGATTTAAATTTTAAAAGAATGGAGCTGCCATTTATTATCCAGGGAAGACTGCAAGATAGCAGTTTTTGGGGACAATTGGGAAATGAGTGTTGACTTGTTATACTTGGGATGTGTATTAGTCAATAAAGTGGAGCTGTTGAGTAACCAGTTGGACATAGAATTCTGGAGTTCAGGAGAGAGGTCTAGGCTAAAAGTTTAATTTTGGATGTCACCAGCATAGAGATAATATTGAAAACATGAAACTGGATAAGCTTCCTAAGGGAGTAATAGAGGAGAGATCCAAAAACCAAGCCTTGAGCCACTCCAACAATAAAAAGTTGGAAACCAGCAAAAGACAGTGAGAGGTAGTAGCCAGCAGGGAGAAGTAAAACAAGAAAGTATAGTGTCCTGGAAATCAAATGATGAAGAGTGTCTCAAGAAAGAGCACAGTGGGGACTTCCAGTCAAGATGGCAGAGTAGATAAACTCTGTGCTCGCCCCTTCCCACTACCACATCAAAATTATTAAACTACAGAACAACCACGTTTGAGAACTGCCTTTAGTCTAGCTGAACAGAAGTCCTACAACTAAGACTACACATGAGAAGCCACATGAAGACTGATAGGAGGGGTGGAGATGCATAATGGATAGGTCCCATCCATGTGTGGTGGTTAAAAATCAGGAGGGATATATATGCTGTGGATGTCCCCCCCTGAGGAGTGAGGGTGGTCCCAGCCCCACACTAGGCTCCCCAGCCTAGGATTTCAGTGCCAGGAAGAGAAGTCTCCATAACTTCTGGCTGTGAAAACCAGTGGGGATTGTGGCTGAATAAGACAAAGGGCGGCTGGAGTCCCAGGTGTTCCTCTTAAAGGGCCCCTTCATGGACTTATTTATTGATGGACTCACTCATTCTGAGCTCCAGCATCAGGGGAGCAACTTGAAACACTCCAGGGACAAAGAGGGAGGAAATGAATTGTCTGGTCTGAAGATGATATCTGAAGGGGCAGCTTTCCCCCAGACAGAAGTGCTAGAAGACATCATTGTTCCTTTGTTGAGCCCACCTTGACCCAGCCTGCAAGCACAGGTGGGCGTCAACTCTAAGTCTCCGTCAACCTGGTTAATACTCTTCACCATGCCCTGGTGATTCCCTGAGACTCCTCCCCACCCTAAAGGGGGCCTATCCAAGCTGCTCCCAGTGGCTTTTTCACACAAACAGCCTGTCTTGGCTCATTACATGGACTTTCCTAAAGTCTCTCAAAGGTTTAGAAACTCCAGACAAGCAGTGTCTGGCCTCAGCATGCCCTGTACCTCTTGATAAGTGGCCTCAAGCCCAGCACTAGTGGCAGACAGCCTCAGTTCACAGTTTAGCTTCTCCCAGGGGTCTCTAAGCCTAGCACAAATGGCAACCATCTGTAGATCACTTTGTAGCTTATATCAGGTGGTCCCAGGCTGGGCATAATCAGTGGCTGACCTTGGACTGCACTAGAGCCCCTCTCAAGAGGTGCCAAAACCAACACGCACCAGTGGCAAGCTTCAGACTACACCAGAGCACCACCCAACCACCTCCACAAATAACTCACCCAAAGAGCACACCCTGTAGGCACCAGAGCCACACTAATGCAAATCCTGCTCCGTGGAGGTCAGCCCCTGCATTATAGTTATAGCCAGTCCTCACAGCCAATAAACATGAGAGTCAATCTCTCCCACTGATGTGCCAACAGCAATCAAGGCTCAACTACAACAGGAGGGCACATACAACTCACACAAAGGACATACCTTTGTATGTGGAGCACCCACCTCAGGTGATGAAAAACACTACATCACTGGATCCCACGGGACACTTACCACATAAGGCCACTCTACCAAGACTGGGAGATGTAGCAAATTGCCCTGATACATAGAAAACACACACACATGTGGACACACACACACACAGAGGCAGTCAAAATGAGAAAACAAAGAAAGCTGTCCCAAATGAAAAAAAGAGAGAGAGAGAGAGAGAGAGAGAGAGAGAGAGAGAGAGAGAGAGAGAAGAAAAGAACAGAACTCTAGAAAAAGAACTAAATGAAATGGAGATAAGCAATCTACCAGATGCAGAGCTCAAAACACTGGTTATAAGGATGCTCAGTGAACTTAGGGGAAGAGTAAATGAACTTGGTAATAACTGTAACAAAGAGATAGGAAATATAAAAAATGGAGATAGGAAATTCAAAACAGAACCAGTCAGAAATGAAGAATACAATAACTGAAATAAAGAATACATTAAAGGGCATCAACAGATTAGATGAAGAAGAGGATTGAATCAATGATTTGGAAAACAAGGTAGCAGAAAACACCCAATCACAAGAGAAAAAAAAATGAGTGTAGTTTAAGGAGCCTCTGGAACAACATCAAGTGTACCAACATTTACATCCTAGGGATAGCAGAAGGAGATAAAAGAGAGCAAGGAACAATGATTTGAAGAAAACCTATTTGAAAAAGTAATGATTGAAAACTTTCCTAAACTGGCAAAGGAAATAGACATCCACGCACAGGAAGTGCAAAGAGTCCCAAACAAAATGAACCCAAAGAGGCCCACAACACAACATGTCATAATTAAAAAGTCAAAAATTAGACATAGAGAATTTTAAAAGCAGCAAGAGAAAAGCAGTTAGTCACCTACAAGGGTGCTCCCATGAGACTGTCAGCTGATTTCTCTAAAGAAACTACAGGGCAGAAGGGATTAGTAGGAAATATTCTACAAGATGAAAAGCAAGGACCTACAACCAAGGGTGCTATACCCAGCAAAGCTATCATTTAGAATCAAAGGACAGATAAAGAACTTCCCAGACAAGAAAAAGCTAATGGAGTTCATTACCACCAAACCAGTATTACAAGAAATGTTAAAGGGTCTTCTTGAAGAAGAAGGAGAAGGTGAAGAGGAAAAAGATTTAAAATATGAATAATAAAATGGTAATACCTACACACATACCAATAATTTCTTTAAATGTAAATAGATTAAATGCTTCAACCAAAAGATATAGGGTGGCTAAATGGACAAGAAAACAAGACCCATAATATGCTGCCTACAAGAGACCCATTTCAGATTGAAAAACATACAAAGACTGAAAATAAAGTGGTGGAAAAATGTATTTTATGCAAATGGAAACAAACAGAATAAAAATCTGGGGTAGCAATACTTATATCAGACAAAATAGACTTTAAAACAAAGCCTGTAACAAGAGACAAAGAAGGACCTAGCAATTCCGCTACTGGATATTTAACCGAAGAAATATAAAACACTAATTAAAAAAAAAGTTGCATCCCTATATTCATTGCAGTATTATTTACAATAGCCAAGATATGGAAGCAAGCTAAGTGTTCATCAATAGACGAATGGATAAAGAAGATGTGGTAGATGTATACAATGCAATATTACTCAGCCATATAAATAGTGAGATGTTGCCATTTGAGATGACATGGATGGACCTAAAAGGTACTATGCTAAGTGAAATAAGTCAGACAGAGAAAGACAAATATCATATGATTTCTCTTATTTGCAGACTCTAAAAAACAAAATAAATAAATAATAAAACAGAAAAAAACTCATAAATACAGAGAACAAACTGATGTTTGCCAGATAGGAGTGGAGTTGAGGAGATTGGTGAGAAAGGTGAAGGGATTAAAAAGTACAAATTGATAGTTACAAAATAGTCACGGGGGTATAAATTACAGCATGGGCAATATAGTCAGTAATATTGTGATAACTATGTATGTTGTCGGGTGGGTACTAGGCTTATTGTGATGATTGCTCCATAAGTTGCATAAATGTCTCATCACTATGTTGTATACTTGAAACTAATATAATATTGTCTGTCAACTGTAATTGAAAAACAAAATATTTTTTAAAAGAGGACAATGGATTGTACCAAATATGGCTGAAAGATTAAGTAAGATAAAGAGCATGAACCATATTGGTGGAGTGTCAAGGTAAAAGTGTGATTATAGTGGGTTCAAGAAAGAATGGAAGGAAAAAAATTGGAATGTGAGAGTATAGACAACTCCTTCAAAGGAGTATTGTTGTGAATAGAGAGCAGAGAAATGAGAAGTGAGTCCAAAAGAAAATTCTTTTCATTTTCAAGGTGGAAGAAATAACAATACATTTTCATGCTGATGATAATTACAGAAAAGAGATGACTGTGTATTATAGGGTTTGCCAAGGCTTATAAGTGGTAGAGGCAAATTTTGAATATGCTTTTTTGACTTTGTAGTTCAAACTATTTTGCCTTTTACTGAATATTCTTTGATTATAGATGGGATAGTAGCAATTGTGAGTCTTAGCATCATTTATTCAGTCAACCTTGAATGGATGGATAGATGAATGAATGAATGAATGAATGAATGAATGAATGAATGAATATCTTTATTATACTTTCAGCTAATTCAGATAATTAGTCATTTATCTTATATTCAATTTTATCATCTTTGAAAATCTACCAATTTCAGTGCATTTTAACGTTTTTACTAAAATACAGTTTGGTATAGACATAGATATTTTCATGTACTTATTTTTGAAAAGCCAGATTCCTTGTCTAGCATCTATGGGCAAACAATGACATCTTCATTATAGCATATTCTTTCCAGGTGCTTATGTTATTTCCATTCCCCCAGATGATATTTTGAGTATTTATCACCATTGAATGGAAAAACAGCAATGCAAATCCAAATTTAAATTTCCCATAAAAGATAAGGCAGCAGGAGCCAAATTGGACGTGTTGTTGTAAGGAAACTTGGAATGTGGGACAGGCCAGATGATATGGTTGGTAGACCTCTTGACTGAGAGTCCAGAAAGCTGGAGTTCGCCGCTCATCTCTATGACTGGTGGTGGGGCTTTGGATAATCCAATACCTGTGAGCTTCAGTTTTCCCATTTATAAAAATTAATCACTGAAGTATATGACTGGGTTTTAAGGACTGTGCTCTAAACCTAATATTCTGTGATGTAACATAGAGCATATGATATGTGTCTGGTTCCTTCTCTCAGACTAGGACTTGACAGAGCTCGCTTGCTTACGGACTGCAATACATGGAGATGAGAAGAGGAATCAGAGTTTGCCATTGTTCTTGAGGACAAGTCACTGGGTAGACCTTTTGAATAAGTTGTCAAATCAAATCCAAGGATGAAGTAATCAAAAACCAAAATCTCTGGTTCATACCGGGGCGAAAAGTTTCAAAGGGCTGGTACTACTTCCTAGACCTTCCTAGACCTCCTAAATGAATGGTTGCAATGGTGTTTTCTAAGACTGCCTGCATCCTTAGGGTGGAGAGTACAGAGCTTACATTTCTCACACAGTCTCAAGCTCTGACTAAAGCACTTTCCAGCTTTTCAATTCAAGCGTGGACTGAGTATGGACTAAGTACCACATGGCTGCATGGCAGGCACCGTGCTAGGGGCCGGGAGACAAAGGCACATATGACATGGTTCTCACCCTTAGGAGCTCCTCGTATGGCAGGGGACGCGCAAATGCACACACATGCTTACACAACAACAAGCCCGTATGGCCAATGTTAACAGAGACGAATGCACAACATGTCATGGAAACCAGAGGACTGAATTGCTTCCTGGAGGCAGGGTGTTCAGGGGACGCTGATTGTGAGTTGGGTGTTTTGCAGCTGGGCATAAGGATAATTAGGAGATTGTCCTGCAGATTTCATGGGTGAATGAAAGCAATGAGAAAAAGAGTGTGCAAAAGCATAAAACTAAGAAAGAGCTTGACAAGTCCCAGAGACAAGTCCCAGAGGTACCACACTGTCGCTGGGGAGCAGGTTGCCGTGGGAAGGAGGTGGGAGTCTGTTAGGGTCAATGGTATAGGTTGGGGAGCAGAAAGGAAAGGGTGTGGGAGAGAGCTGAGAATGGAAAAGGAGAAGTGAGTTCACGTGGACCTTTCAGTGTCTCACTGTGCTACGTTTAGGAGAATTGTTTCCTATATGGCTAATAATTACTTAAGGCTTTCAAGCATAGGAATGATGGTAATAATCAGATCTGTGCCCCCAAAATCAGATCTGTGCCTTACAAAGATAATGAAAGGAGCATCTTGGAGGAAATGACATCTATCATGACATCAGTCTCACTGCTCACCACACTCCTGTTTGATAAACTGCTTACATGTATATAACAGCTAAATTTATCACAATCTTCTCTGGCTCTGGACATAGTTTTGTTCCGTCGACCTCTTAGGATGCTGTGTTCTCTATAAAAAGCTTATGGAAATTTACCATTTGGTTTTTGCCTTGAACTTAGGAGTTCATTAAATTCTTGCTGAATTAATAAATAAATGAATTATGACCATTAACATTTCAAGATAAAAGGAGGAGAGGGGAAACAATATATGCTAATGAATGGTTTTATTCAATTCTGATATGAGGCATTAATTTAAATATAATGAGTTGGATGCATAAAGCAAATGTCTAGGGTAATCCTGAGATATTGAAAGAAAGATCAAGTACAATTCTATTACTTGTGTGAGTTTCCTACAGCCTGCCTCTGTCTTATTGATTTGCATTACAGTGGTTTTTGATTATGGTTTTGTGCATTCTTTTCTTCATCACTTTTAACAAAAGCGGGCATGTCCTTCCCATTACCTGTTCTGAGGCACCACCGAGACAGTGTCCTGGGTGACAATGCCATTGCCTCCTGGCTTCTCAAGTAAGATCAGAGATATCTTCATAAAACATAGAATTGCTTTTTTTTTTTTTTAACTTTAATTACATTTCTTTTGTGAAGATTTCTACCACTTTTCTTCTTCCCTTCATTCAAAGTACCTTTAAAAATACCATCCTAGAAAGATTGAATTTATAAATGATGGCAAAGTGTTTAAATTTCCCCTTAGCTAAGCTGGTGATTCTTTTCAATGAAATTCATTGTATTGTATGATGGACATTTAGCAGCTCAGCTAATAAGTGTTCTCTTTTATGTGCTAATGAAATGGAGCTTCCACATCATGTTAAGAGCACACCGTACTTTCAGTGCCCAGAAAGAATTTTGTTTGTGAACCCCTAGTTAAGAAGCCTTACTCCACAACCAACTTGCGTTAGAGTAGGTGCCACAAATGACCATTCAGGAATCTCTATAGTAGTTACCTCCTGTATTGCATGTCCTGGGGCCCGAGGAGATATAAAGCTAAGTTAAGACATGAACCGTGCTTTCCCTTAAAATTTTTTCATGTAAATTTTTTTCTCTGATAAAGCTGTGCTTGTACTGTAAATTCTCAATTCAATCTTAGCTACTCTTTAACCACACATCTGTATTTGTTTATCACAATATATAATTGCTGTTGAAAATTTTAAGTCATAAAATCCAAGAATTTCAGAGCGGGGTGGGACTATGAAGATAAACTTGTTAAGCTAGAATTTTATTGGAGGGAACTAAAGCCCAAGGAAGGTCGATGGCTTGAAAGGGGAGTATCAGTTCTCCAACCCAGGGACCACCCTGGACATAGATCAGCGCTCAAAGCACTGATCACAAGCTAAAAATACATAGTACTTACCTGTAAAAGCAACCTTTGGTGTATTAGTCATCTATTACTATGTAACAAATTACCCCAAAACTTAGCAGTTTAAAACTACAAACATCTATTATTTTATATCTGAGAGCTCGAAGTCTAGGAGCATCAGTGTAGCTGGGTAGTTCTGCCTCACGGTCTCTCATGAGGCTGCAGACAAACTGGTGGCCAAGGCTGCTGCCATGTCTGAAGACTGGACTGGCGGGAAGGGTCCCCTGCAAGCTGGCTCACTCACATGGCTGTGAGCAGAAGGCTCTGTTCTTCACCATGTGTCTGCTATAGGGCTGCTTGGGTGTCCTTCTGATGTGAAAGCTTACTTTCCCCCTGAGTAAGTGAAAACAGAGAGAGAGCCAAGAGGAAAGCAGTAATGTCTTTTATTAACTAGTCTCTGAAGTCACACTGTCATTTCTGCCAGATTCTATTACAAGCAAGTCACTAAGACCATTTACACTTAGTGGGAGGGGAATTAAGCTCCACCATTGAAGGGAAGAGTAGGGAAGAACTGTGGACGAATTTTCAAACTACTGTGGAGCCCAATGGCCATTTTTGCTAGTAATTTTTTGATAATGGTTTCAATTTCTCATATGATTGAATAGTTAGGTTTTTCTACTTCTTCAGTCAACTTTACTTTTCCAGTAAACCATCTATTCCTCCACATTTAAAAAAAATGTAAAAACATCAATTGTTGAACACTATATTGTACTAAGCACTATAAATATATTTTCATGTAAATTATCCCAATTGATATTCACGAAAAAAATCCATGAGGTAAATACTATTATTAGTTAGGTTTTGCAAGCCTTAGAGAAGTTAAGAAGGTCACACAAAGAATAGAGTCATGCATCATAACCCATTATTATTTTAATGTCTTTTTCACATATATTTGAATATAGATCATTGATGTAGAAAAATTATATGCATATATTTTCACCTTTTTTAAATTTATGAAACTGCATATTTATACTGATCATTTTAAGAAACAGCACATGGATTTATTGCCCCATTCTACTGCTGTTTGCCCTGATTTATTCCTTTCCCTTTCATCACTATCATTCATCTTCCGCTCCTTGGGCTGCTCTTCTTTCCTGTCCTTGTTCTTCTGTTCCTTTCTGAGCTTTAACGCTGACCTGAGAGAACTTTAAAAGGCAGAATCAAGAATGTCTTTTCTTTTTCCACTCACATATTAGTACTGTCACATCTTCTATCCTGTTCACCTCTTTATCTTGTAACAGATGTTGTATTCCATTTTGCCACTGTTGCTTTTCTTTTTCTTCGGGAGTCATCAATGTTCCATGGAGCTAAGAGAATCTGAGTATTATTATTGTTGTTTTCGTCTGCTTCTTCATTACTAGCATGAGGGGCTCTGTGTCAGAGTCACGTCCCAGGACCATCTGTATCTCCAGCCAGCGGGCAACATCTCTGTGGCCCATATTAATTCACCTTTAAATTTCTTGCCAACAAGATTCCAAAGACTTCTCTTAATTTTTATCTTTCTCACTTTCCAAAGCCCTAGAAAGTCTACTTATCTCATTCAGCATTTTCTAAAATTTAATTTTCTTTATTATATTTTCCCCAAACTAATGGCCTTGTATTCTTTTCCACAGTGCAAAAGCTTCAGTTCTCCCTCTCCCTTCACTCTTTGTGTTGCTCCTTTTTTCCTCTCATTACTTTCACTTTTGCAAAACAAAAAAAATACCATCATTAATACTTGAATATCAACATATAAATATATATGATCCATATTCTTCTATGTATGAGTCTGATTCAATGCACAGTGGGAAACTTTATCTGATTAGGATTTAAGAGATCAGCTGGCCTCGTCCCTGCTTTGATGATATTCAAGACAGATGGTTGCTCATTATTACCTTAAAATTTCTAAGAATGGCAGTGGCATCACACCCTTGAATAGCGCATTACAGTTTTATCATCCTGCTTGATAGGTGCAGGTACGAAGGGCTTCGGTCTCATAATGGCATTTTGGGATGATAAATGGAAATTACTGTAATTTTTCTACTCATTTTAATTAAATTTTATAGATGCAGCACAGAAAACATCAAGACTGAATATGTGTGGTGGAGTGTGTGTTTGTTAAAGAACATGCCAAATTTAAGGATGCCATTTCCTTGATGGTCTTGAAAGATGCAGCAAATTGATTTAATAAAATGTTAAGACTTTGTGCAGTTCCTTCAGAAGAGAAATTAAATTGCTTCTGGAGGCACAGCTCAAAACTCCAAGGAATTCCGTCAGTGGAGATATAATACAGAATTTTGAATAAAGTACCTCGAAGGGAAATCTAATAAATGAGAATAAGAGTTTGGTTTTAGGAAAGTCACTTAATACAATTGTTCTGGGTTACACTGAGAAAGAATGTGATTGGAGTCAGGAGTGACTGACCTGTTCTTGAGGAAGAAGAGAAGGTCCCTTATAATGAACCTATTTTAACAGTGAACATGCAAGTAACAAGCTATTTCTGAGGAATTTTTCCACTGGTTCCAAGCTGTTAACAACTATGCTTGCACACATATATCTTTTCCCATTTTGTACTGTGCCTTGCTCCATTCAGATTAAATTTCCAAGGACAAACTAGAGGAACAAAGATACCTGATTGAAAATAAAGGAATTTTTCTGTTGGAAAAGAATGTCCAGTCTTCTCTCTTCAGTCATTATAGGTAACTGAATTTACCCAACTTTTCTCTTCCCCCAAGATTGTGAAAATGTGGTCATTGGAACTCAGATCTGGAGAAAGTGTGATTTTGGGGTTCCCAGGACAATGACTTCATACCTCAGCCTTTGTCACTCTCCAACTTGCTTTTCCTTTACAAAGATGATGCTCCAATGATAGCATAGGCTAAGGTAGAAGATCTCTTGGCCAACTGGAAACAGGCAGGTAGAGAGAGATGCACAGCTAGCACCAGCCGAGTTCAGTGTCTGGGTTCTGATAGTGGCTTTCTGGACAGGTTATGTGAAGCTCTGTGAGCTGCCCCCGAGGTCTTCCCTAGGGCCACGAGGTAAACTATAGCTTAACTGTGTATGCTGTTATGCAGATTCTTCCAAACTGTGGCCTGCAGGCTGGTGATTCAATTTAATGATGCCGCCTATGCTCATTTCTGGCATAAATTAATGACTTACACCAGCCTCTTAGCGAAAACACCACCATTCTACCCCTTTGTGCTGATTTAGTGCCTGGGCTTTGGCTTGTTTTCATAGCTCCAAGTTGGAAGAGGTGGTCTTTTGCTTCATTCAAGTATAGTAGAGACTAAAAGAGTTAGAGACCATCTAACCTTCCAAGGAAAAGCAGCCTGGTTTTAAGGGAACATTTCTTCCTCATTTGGCCGTACTGAATGTCTCATGTGATGGTGGGACTGTTGCAACATTGTTTAAGGGTCTTCCCTGTGGTCTGGGCAGAAAAATATCTTATTAAAGGCTCTAGAACATTCTCAGGCACTGCCACAGGTATCAGGGTCTAGTTCCTGACTTGCTGGACTTCCAGGCAACCCAAGGGAAGGAGCTTGCATTTTATCTGTAATTGGGATTCAGGCATGTAGTAATATAGGTGTGAGGAAGGGGTTAAAGAAAGAAGTCAGACACAGGGAAGAATAAACCCGCAAGAGCGACATTTCCTTAAATGGGAAGGTGTGTGCTACAGCCTGAGGGTCAGCTACCTCTCGTGGGACCCTGTGGGAATGAATGTGGCCCTCGCCGCCCACCCCTATGCTGGCATGGCTGCACTCTGGGGAGGAGGCCACTCATTGGGAAAATCGGTGCAGAGGGGCCAGCACTGTTTCATGCTGGGACCTTCCTCCCTCCCAGAATGTTGGGCGGTAAACTTGAAAAAATGTAAGTGTGTGTCCAAGTAACTCTACTAAAGGACCTTTTCTAAGAGAACTGCACAACAAGAAAATGAAGTCCTCCCCTGCTGGTTGGAGAGAACTAAGTGGTTGAGACCAGGAAGCAGGCAGAAAGGGAGCGTACCGGGCCAGCGGCAGAGATAGCAGGTGTCTTCGCGGACTGAGGCCGTGCTGGAATTGCAGGGGCAGCAGCCGCAATGCAGACAGCCGAGAGAGGTGGTCAGCAGCCTGGAGTAAGGCAGAGCAGGTCGGCGAGGGCAGCATCACCAGGGCTGAGCAGAGCTCTCACGTGGGCAGCCGGCCCCCTCACAGGGATGGCTAACGCCAGTCTGATCTTAGGTGCCGCCCCTGCTCCTTCCTCATGGAAGCCCCAGAGCAGTAATTCACCACCCTGGGTGCAGTCAGGATCACCGACGAGCTTTTCCAAGTCCCTGGTACCTGGGCCCCATGCCCAGGAGTTCTGATTTATTTGGTGGAACCTGGGCTGCAGGGTTTTTTTTTTGTTTTGTTTTGTTTTTTTTAACTGTACCTAAATGATTCTCATGAGTGGCCAAAGATGAGACTCTAGAAAGACACAAGACAGCGAAGGACTGAGATGCTGTTATTTGACAGGTGGGGGTTTTTGATCCACCAGATTGAAGCTAAACTGTCCAAGTGACTTCACGTGTGAACTTGGGGCACTGGGTCTACAACCAGGCAGTACACAGGAATCACCCAGTTGTTAAAATCTCCAGGCCTAGTACCTCCCCCTAGAATTTGGATTTAACTGGCTTGGGCTGCAGCCTGGACATCAGAACTGTTGAAGCTCCTCTGGTGGTTCTAATGTGCAGCAACACTTGAGAATCAGTGACCTAGGGGGACACCAAAGTCATTCATGAAGCTCCCCTCTGGAATTCCCACCAATATTTAAAAGAAAACTCTGCAGAGACTTCATATTCTGTATGAGTAGAGCCACTCATGGATGTTTGTATAAATTGCCTGTATATTTGCAGGCAGGATGTTTCAGAGACTTTACCCAAATAAAAATTGCCATAGTTCTCAAATCTAGGAATGCAGTCACACTGCCCAAACCAGAAAGAACAATTGGCTTACTCACCTTATCTGAAGCAAATAAATGGAGATTTCATTTTAAGATCCCCAGACTCATTGCGTAGTAATCATAATTGTAGTAATCATAGTGTGTGAAGCTGGTACACTACGTTAAAAATGAGACTTCAACTAGAATGAGTGATTCAGGGGTATCTACTTTCATTTACTTAATCTTTAACATGATAGAATGCAGATTTGACTAATACCTACTTACTATCTAATAGGTGCCAGTCACCATCTAAGGCAGGTTAGTGAGAATTAGTATATGAGTATTTAATCCCCATGGCAACAACTGATGAGTTAGATCTTATTAGTAACTATTTTACTGAAGAGGAAACTGGTACACAGAGAGGCTACATAATTTCCCTGGGATCACAGAGCAAATAGATATGGGTGGGGAAATAGGATTGAACAGGATCCAAGTCCAGCTCTTTTCCTACCTCACCAAGCTGCCTTTCTTCCCTCTCTAGTTAGTGACTTAAAAGTATCTCACAGCTTAACTCTCATTTTTCAGTTTTACTTTTATATAGTGATTTATTTATGAATTTCATAAAATACATTTGGAAAGTTGTTAACTATAGAATCTATATGAATCTAGGCTTACCATCCTATACCATAGAAATTTCTAGAAAAGATCATTTTTACCCACTTTTTCCTCCACCTAAAGTTATTTGGAGATCTAATAAATAGTATCTTAGAATCCATACTTTTGAGGCTTGAGAGACTGAAATCAAATCTCTAATTTTGGCAGGTGAGGAGGTGGTGTTTCTTAAATAACAGTGATTCTAATTAGTGTACTCTACCATATACGAGTGTGAATTGGGAGAAAACTTGCCATGTGTGTTTCTCAGAAGCTATGGCTAAAGCACGCTCTGATAACACTTAGAATTATGCAAAAGAAAAGTGAAAAGCTTCCTATATAATGAGTTACTGTGTAAAGAATCAATGTGTGTTTAAAGTTATAATCTATGTGCAAATATTCTATTCATACATGTTTGTGCTAGGAATTTTAAATTCTTTAACATTCTCAAGAGTTTTCATCTTAGAACACTTGATTCTATTCAGTGAATCCCTTTCCACAAAGAACACATTTGTATCGTAAGTCCTAAGTGCTCCAAAAGCTGGTATCACCATACCACATATTCAATTACTTGGAAACAAAGAAAATCCCATTTCCAAAAGCATAAGTACTTAATTTCAAGCAAGACACAATGTTTTTCAGCGTTAAGAAAAAAATGATGTAAATTTATTGATAATGTTCAACTGGACATATAAATGTACCACCCAGATATCAGAGAGTGATAAGATTGCACTTGACTCTGGGTTCTGCTTTTAATACGAATCTTTCTTTTATGACAAAACACTAAAGTGTTTTAAACTGCCTTTACAACTTGCTCCTATCTGTATGTTCATCAATAGCTTAATTTTACTTTGACTTGAGTATGTACATGAAATGCCTTTTCAGCACTTTTAAGTGCTTTTCAGTGATTGATTCTTTTCTAAATTTTTTCCTTGGTTATGATTTATTATGATGATTTAAATGATAACCTACGGGAGTTAAGCTTCAGGTCTACTTTAAAAAGAAAGATGGTTTCATTTCTATTGTTCACCCAAATATTATAAGGATTTATGTGATTAAAGTTACTTTTTCTATCACTTTTTTTAAAAGGCCTCTACCTAGGAATTCTATTTGAAAAGAAAATGCTTGGTTTTAAATTGCGTCAGAAGTTTCAGCTTATGTCACAAAGCACAAAACATAACTTCTAAGCTTTCTTTTTAAATAAAGTATCAGGTGTACTATTAGTTTCTTAATGACTTAAGGGTTGCAATTCAAAGAAAACTTCAAGCTCAACTGAATGTATTTACACCAAATACACGTTTCCGATACTACTGCCTTGCATCCCAACTCGTCCACTAGTTTTCAAATGTCGAGCCAAGCAACTGCTGGGGTTGTAAAGAAACAGCTAAATCTACTAGGCTGGTCGGCACACAGGGATCAGGCGTGTGCTGGGTCCCCAACTCTGCCCTGCCGCCCTTTTCTGGGAGTAAACCCAAACTCTATGGACCAAGAGTCTGGGGTCTCTGAATGCTCTGAAGCTGAACATGAGCCAAAGGCCCACCCACTAAGACACGGTCACCATCTGCATCCAAAAAGCATGACTGCCTGGCCCTGGGGGGAGCAGTTGTGGGGCTCTGGGAGAGGTGCCCAGTGCAGTGGGCTCCGGGACAGAGTCATCACTGTGGGAATATCAGACTTGTCGGAGGCCATGTGGAGGAAACCAGTCAACAATATTGCCATTTTACAGTCAGTCAAACTTCATCAGGTCACACTTAACCTTTCAAACTTTGACCTAGGTGAACAGAGCTAATCTGAGCTGTGGCTCTACCAGACAGAAGTTACACATCATTTAAAATTATTTTAGAATTTATTTTAAAAGCACCAATAAATCAGTTTTGTGTTCCTTTGACTTCCAGATTTACCTGGTTCTTGAAACATTAACACCTTTTACTTTCAATGAGCTGTTCTTGAGTTTCAAAATATCATCTGATAACTGAATTAATTTTCAATGTGTAAAATGTAGGCTTTCTTCACTAAAACAGAACTGTTTTTTTAAGTGAAATCTGGGCAAGGTAATTATGACACTCACTTTTTACCATGTGAAATCTTTAATAAGAAACCCTTTGTCACAGCTTTGTGAATTGTTCCAACTTGCAATATGTGACTCCATTTATTCATAGATGCTTATGTTAGAAATTGTATTGTATTGTAGACAATAGGTTCAGTGGACTAAACCCAGGCATTCATTGCATTACAGGAGAGATCTACACTATTATTTTTTGAAAAATATGCATAATAGCTCTTCATAATGTTCACCTCATTAACAAAGAAATGCCATTTCACGTTAGCTACAAAGACCTTTCCCTGACAGAGTCGCACTGCTTACAATGGTCTGTGTGAATTCCTTTCTCCTTCTCTCAGATGCATTTTTAAAATACCTCCACCTCCAAATGATTGGAAGGTACACGATATTTAAAGACGTAGGTTTTTTTCACGGTTATGCATCAGTGATACAACAAAGGTCAGCTTCACTATGTTTTGCTTACGGCACGCTCCTATATCTGACTGCTTCTGTCTGTTTAGCCTTGCTTACTGCATTTTCCCAGATTTCAGTGTCTTTGTCCTTTTCAAGGCATCTTCTGCTGGGTTGGATCCATGACTTTCTGAATTATTAACACCTGGCAAAATGCCACCCTGAAGTGAGAGAATACACGTACTGGATTATCCTTTATGTATCAAGGTCAGTCTTCACAGTCTCGGCATCAGGGAAGTCAGGCAGGTCGAGGGACAAGCACTGGACCTGGGAGACTTGTCCTCGGCCTGTGTGTGCACTGTGTGCCATGGGCGAGGGCCCAGAGGCCGTGAGCCATGGAACATCCACTCCGTGAGAGCAGGGGCTTGGTCTCTGGTTTGCTTTCTGCTGTCCTGCAGTGCCCAGCACCTGTGTTTGTGGGGGGAAGAATCTCATCATTCTCCTCTGTGAAGGTCCCTGGTCCCACACTAGACAGCCCTGCTCTCATTGGAGCCCACATGTGGCAGGACATGCTCAGAGGATGGTTCTCTGGGGTTATCACCAAAGAGCCCTACTCACTGGGGGGCCAGAGGAGGAGGCCTTTTGAAGAGACACTGGAGCTGAGATATAAAGAATAACTAGTCATGACAAGCAAATGGAAGAGACCTCCTAACAGGAGAGGTCCCGCTTCGTGTGAGGGAATGAAGTGTCCTTGCGTTCCTAAAGTGGAGGGTAAACCACAACGAGTGGGAATATCATTGAGTCACAGAGTTCTGGGGCTGGAAGGACTCCTCTTATTCAAATTATCCCCTGCTGGCTATATTTTACCAATTTGGATACTGAAGTCCAGAGCTCTCTGAGGCAAACCTGGACCTTAAAATGAATTTCTATTTTTCTTTTTTCCATTTGAGTTTCAAGCACTGGAAAAGTTTGTAAAGTAAAATTTAGTTCTCCTCTGAAAGTAACCACTGTTAGAGGTTGGTGTATATCCTTCCAGAATTTTTCTACACACATATTTTTAAATAAAAATGTGATTTTACTATACGCTAGTCGTTCTCAAGGTCTTTGATAGCAGAAAACTTTTACACTTCTAGAAATTGTTGAGACCCCCCGTCCCCCCCCAAAGAGAATCTTAAGTGTGTGTGAGTTACATACTGAGGTGCGCTGGAGCCAGCTGGAACAGGCTCAGCTCAGGACACCAAGGATGCGTGTCTCTTCTCCACATTCAGGTCGCTTGTAATCAGCCAGCAAAGTGTTTATACCGTGGAAATTGGCTGACACTACAAGTCAGCGCTCCCCTCTTCCCCCAGAAAGCCCGTTATTAAATATTTAATAGCATACCACAGTTATATATACTGTTCATCATATTAGAAATTTAAAATGAGACTTTAGAAATATGTATTTATTTTAATATAACAATAATAAACTCATCACATGTTAACGAAAATAACAGTTTTTGTTTGCATTTTTGCAAATCTCCTTGATGTCCGATTCGCTAAAATGTAGCTGAATACTCCTTTTTGCTGCTGCATTCAGTCTGTTGTGATATCACACATTGTGCAGCCTCTCTAGAAACCTTCGTACTCATGAAAGAATGAGAATGAACAAGGCAACGAATATCTTAGTAATATTTTGAAAATCATGTTAACCTCATGGACTTCCATAAAGGGCTTCAGGGATTCCCCAGATCACTGGATTACACTTCGAGAGCTGTCCCTACACAAAAGATTCTTTACTTTTTTACTATTTTTAAAGCATTTTTGTTTGTTTTGTTTTATTTATTTTTTTACTTACTATGTCATGAGCAATTTCCCTCCTATGATATAGATTTACTTCATTAAAATGAGACTCATGTATATATGCTGAGTAACAATTACCTAGATTATTTGGTCTTGTTTTTCCTACCATTTCTTTTCATTTGCTCCCACATATTGTATTTTACAGAGTATAAAGAAATGAGAAGGAGTTTGGTGAAGAAAGTTTTGCACAGATTACCTCTTTTATAGAGATTCTTAAGACCAGCTCCCACATATTACGTCTTTCCAGGTGTAGTGCCACTTCCTGCAGGAGGGTGTACCATGGGACTGGTTTTGGTTCCTTCATTTCCTCATGTGAAGCCCTGTCCCCAAGGACATAAAAAGGTGCCCCTACTACACTTTTGAGGAGAACTCAGGTAAAACTCAGCTGAATTAATCATGGGCTCTAGAGAGTTCAGAGCAGAGACCAGAAAAGAGGAAGTTGGAGGATTGTGGTTTATCTTCTTTGCCAAGAGAGCAATCGAAATCTGAAGTGCTGAGCATGCTAGGCCAGGATGCCCAGGAGGAGGTATGAGCGGGTGAGTCAAGTTCGTTCGTGAACCGGGATAAGGCTAGCTTCTCCCGCACCAGAATTTACAACAACACTCACCAAATAGCTGTTGATAAACGAATAGGATTGTTATGAGGATTGAACAGTTTTCACACAGTCGTTTATACAGTGTTTGTGGCACCCTATGCATGTCGGGTTTTATTTTGGTTGCTTTGTTTCATTGCTGAGTGCTAGAATTAAGACTCATAATTACATCTTGCAGTTCAAGCTTCTGATCTGTAATGGAATTGTCTCATTCCATGAAATCAAATTTAAAATGCTGGGAAAAGACAGGTTGACATAGGCAAATCCTGGATCACATTATGGCAAATTTTTAATGAATTTAAATAGAGTAGCTACCAATCTGAAGCTGATTAGGTCCAAAAAGATGTAGTGAGGAACACACAACTCGACAGCACCGAGAGCCCAGACCTGCCCGTCAGACAGCTGTCTGGTTCTTGTCTCCCTTTTCTACGTGTTACAACAACTATTTGGATAGTGTTTCTGAGATTTCTGGTAGACTTGAGAAAATGCATGGGTACTTTCCATCTGGTCAGTAAGGAAAAACCTTGACTAGATAATACAATTTGAATATTTACTAACCTTGATAAACCACTTACTTATTAGTCACTTCGTGTTTATTAGCCATAAACCTCTCAATTCCTCAAAAGCAAGTATTCATTCCCTTCTCTTCACACAGTGCATGTTACAAACTCGATAAATCCAGACTGCAATAAACCATAAATCTAAAATGAGGCTGCAGCTTGCTTCCCCGGTTCTAAGAACAGGTGCAGCTCAGGTGAGACTCCAGGCAAGCCTGAGCCCAGGGTCTCAGGCCCACTCCCTGCCCCCTGGAGTCCGGGAGATGGCGTCTTCTCCTCTCATTGGAAATTCCAAACCAAGCAGGGCACTCCTTTGACAGACTTTTCTTTTACTAAATGTACTAGGAATATAGCATTAGATGTAGTGTTCAATATTTCTAGTTTTTTATTTGTGGATTCTTCATTTTTTAAATCTACATATATCAATGACTTTATACAATACGTTATAATTTTATGTAAATATAAAATACTTTATAAAATACTGTGGCTTCTCAATCTGTGCCTAAAGATCAGTAACCATTCATAGGTCACAGAGTTTTCGGAATTGAAAAACTACGACTTCTATTTTCTTCTCTTTGTAAAATTTACTTCAAGTTTTCTTAAGAGTTAAGAATTCCTGCTCTAATGTGTTCAGTTCACTAAATGTATAAAACTATCCGAAGCCTGTTGGATCCTTCCTCGCAGATCCTTTCATAGAATGACATTCCCTAAACAAAACTTCATGCCCTCATGTCCTCCATACCCCTAGAGAGAGTTAGGTATTAAAAAAAAAAAAAAAAAAGGAAACTTTTTAGTAAAAAAAGGGCCAATGTGCTTCAATGAATTGAAATCCTCTAGGTCTTTTTCAAAAACCGAAATGAATTTGGACTGTTTCTCCATCCTGTGTTTTTATAAAATAAAAACAGTTTCATTTGTGTTTTCCTTAACTATCTCAGTGTTGTTGTTTAGGCCATAGCACGCTGACTTCCTTCCAGAAATGCCTTTCGCTCTCTGAAACCAGACGCCTGATTCTTGCGCAAGAGACTTGGCTGGGTCTCCGGCTCTCGACAGGTTGGATCCCCAGGAATCAGTGCGCCTCGTGCCGAAGCTCTGTCTGCTTTGTCCACGGCCCTGGCTGTCTTATCCTCAGCTTTAAGATGCACGTGATCTCCTCCAGGCTTTTCTTATCTTTTTCTTGCTAGCTTCCTGTGTCCATCTTTCATGTTGTCGATTCTGCTGCCTTATGAGTCATGAAGAGTGACCAAAGTAACGATAACAAACTACTGGTTTAGTCCAGTGCCGGGCACATAGTAATAAGTGCTCAAGAAATATTTGTTGCCTTTTCTTTCTTTTGATCGAGAGGGACAAAACTATCTGGAGGGAAGTTAAAGTATAGAAGTCCCTTTCCTTTCTTTAGCCTCTCCTGGCCGTGTTAGGACTTTTAAATTGTTGCTATTTGATGATTTTGGCCTAGAAAAATGGCGATTTTATGATTCAACCCATTTCACGCTGCTGAACATCTGGATGTTCTGTTTGTAAAGAGTTTCCACATTCATTAGCAAGGTGACCAACCAAGGGTCCCGGTTTGCCCAGCACTGAGGGGGCTTGGGATATGGGACTTTCTGTGATAAAACAGGAGAAGAGCCCAGCAAACTGGAACTACTTCATCACTGCCATCAAATTCTGCTTTCTTATTTCCTAAATAAGAAAAGAAAAAAAAGGTCCAAATTCCTTATAGTAATATACTAATGAGTAAGATTTATAGAAGGCCCACCGTGTGCAGACACCTGAGTTAATTTGTTCAATCTGATAATTCTGTGAGGCAGGTACTGTTCCTATATCCTTTTTACTAGTGGAGATAAAAGGAAGCACAGAAAAGCAAAGTAACCTGACCGCAGCCACGGAGCCTGCAGCGGTGAATCTGGTCCAGTGCTGGTGCTCAAACGAGGAATACTCACTCCTTCCTTCCCTGAGTGTCTGTGGTTTCTGCAAAGCCTGACCATAGAAGTGGTTCTTGGAGGAAAACGAATGGAAATGGTTTTCTCCATACCTCTCTGGCTTTAGTCTTCCTTCTCTTCCTGCTCCAGTGCCCTGAGTATCTGCCTTTGTGATAGCCAGTTACCCTTGGCCATGCCACAGCCAGCTGCAGCTTGGTGACCTTTCTCCCGCCTTATTTCAGGTGCACCTGCTGGGCTCTTGACATGACATGCCACTCTCTCCCCTGCTAAGCCTGTTTCTCACCTCTGCCCGGACCACCATACCCCACAAAATAGTGCCCTTACCATTGCTTGGTTCTGCCCTCTCTGCTGTGAGGCAGACGGGGAGAGGGTTAAGCATTGCGAGGTGGGCCTGTTGCTCCATCTTAAGACAGTCTTGAATGACATGCTAAGCCGTTTGACTTTTATTTGATAGACAGTAAAGAGCCAGCTAAGGTTTATAAGCGATGGCATGAGCACGTCTGTGTTCTAGAATGATAAGACGGACTGATGCAGGGAGTCTATAGAATTGTCTTCATTATATGAAAGTTGACAAATTCTGATGCAATTCTGCTAAACACATGCTGTGTGGCACCAAGACAAGTAGTCAATTAAATGAAAAACAAAATCAACCTAATCCAGTTACTTCAGCTCTGTGATAATGTTCCCAGATTTTTACTTGCCTGAACTGAGAAAATTCTATCCAAAAAAACACAAGTTGTCAAGCTTTGATGCCTATCAATGAAATATGTTCGCCATGTGTTGGAGCCTGCTCTACTCCAATACAACTAACGTGCTTAAAGTGATAGACTTGGTTGGTCTTACGGTAAAGTCTAAAAAGGAGTGGTGGGAACACATCTCATGCTATCCCATGTGAAAAATGATAAAAAGCAGACATGAAATTGAAAGTATTAAATCTATTAAAGAGAAATACAAGTGCTGAAATAAGCTATCAAACTATCTTATCACTATTCTCTATATGCTTTTGTATTTGTGTAAAACTGCATGGAGGAAGTTCAGAACTAGAGACATAAAAACCTACTTGAAAATAAGAAAATATCTGGTCAAATGACCCTGACCCTTATAACAGGAGACCTGCCCTCAGTGACCATAGTTCCCGGGGGTGCACAAGCCCCTCACTCCATAGCCAGTCTGATATATGTTCCAACACAAGAGTAACATATACTGTGCCCTGAG
Organism: Rhinolophus ferrumequinum; assembly: GCF_004115265.2. Classification (NCBI taxonomy): domain Eukaryota; kingdom Metazoa; phylum Chordata; class Mammalia; order Chiroptera; family Rhinolophidae; genus Rhinolophus; species Rhinolophus ferrumequinum. Next base: position 2,769,845 of record NC_046285.1, on the reverse strand, counting down.
ACTTCCTTTTATGCTTTACTAAATTCAAGATCCTTACAGTGACTGCCATCTCCTAATATTTCAAAGACTGTCTACATTAATATCTTTCAAAGCCCCAAACCCTGGCAAGGAATGAAAATTGTTTTTGAATCTGCTTCAAGAATTCATATTAGAGAATAGGAAGTTTTCCTCTCAGCAAATTGAAGCTGAATAAATTGTTCTCCGTCGCCTTAGAAATGGGACTGATGCCTGGAGGTGAGCTCTGCTGTGAGCAGGCCGGGTGCAGGGCTGGGCAGGGGGCGGGGGAGGGCTGAGCAGGGCCTGGGTTCTATTAGTGGCAGGTCTGTTTCGTTTAGCCTGGTGTAGGTGCTGAAATACAGGAAGTAAGTATTCTAGCTTGGAGTTACCTTAAAGACAACTGGGCTGGCTGGGCCATGACTGCCTTTTATTACTGTGTGCCCACATAGCGGCCCGCTCCTAAGCATTCCTGGGTGGCCCTCACGTCCTCACAACTGACACAAGCGAATTGAAACAATCCTGTGAGGAGCTGCATGCGTTGTATTCTTTGGAACAAGAGAGTAAACCCAAGAGACTCTTCCTTGTGGTGCTTCTGGCATCTGCTTTGCCCACTCTGTCCTGAACAAGCAGGGATCCTGTGGTTTGAGGGTTTGGTGTAATTTCCCCTGTGGATTTAAAAGATCCAGACATCAAAGCCACCTGCCAAAGGGTTTCAGCGATGGCTTTGACTTTGTTATGTTTTCTATTGTATGAAAATAGCATAATTCTTGTAGTGCACAAGTAAATACAAGACAGAAGAATGAGACTAAGAGAAAATCCTGCTGCCTAAAAGCAACCACTATAACTGCTAGTATTTTGGCATTTTTCCTTAGCTATTTTAATTTAGTCAAAAATAAACTGTGTACAATTTTGTATCCTGCTCTGTCCACTTGACAGTTGGAACCTAAGCATTTTCCCATCATTTCTAATTCCTCTTCTTTCTTTTGTCATTATGGCCAAATATATATCTACTTCTCTTACAACCTATGGATTTTTATTATTTCATTCTTTCTTATTTATGTATCAATTTAAACCAGATTGCACAACAGCTCACTGACACCATCTAAGTGAAATGTATGTTTTAAGGAAAAATATACCTCTGGTCTCATAGGCCCAGGAATACGCTCTAATTTGTGATGACCACTTGCGTACTAATTCCTAGAGTAAAGGAAGAAATAGTTCCCCAGGAAACTCACAGAGTGAAGGGAAGGCTGTGGGAAGATTTGGAGGATGAGATTCATGTGCTACTTTATTTTAGCATTCTAGAGAAAGTATCCCTCACTAAACTGATGGAGTCCTCACTTCTCACTTACTTGCTGTGTGATCTTCAATATGTCACTTAACCTCTCTGAGTCACAAAGGCTTCATCTGCAAAATAGGAGAAAAAGTACTTAACTCGCACAGGGAAACTATTTAGCATATAATCAATGCTTCCTACAGCTCTGTCTTTAATATTTAAGATGAGCTCTTTTTATAGTGGATCTGTGTTAATTTAATGGGATCTGTGTTAATAAAAAATAGAGAAATGACATTTTCAAAAGCCTTAAAAATATGAGGAACAGTTTCTAAATTAACTTCATCCTCCTTTGTCTAACATTTTTTAAATGAGTAACCTATATTTTGTCTAGGCTGACAATTTGTTTTAATTGTCTGAATAGCATTCAGTATACTTTTTTCATCTTGGTTGAGTATGCATGTGGATTCTCAAGAAATCTAATTCTACCGATTGGTCATAATGGTGGGCATTCTAGAAAGCTCAAATGAGTCATGTAGATAGACTTCTAGGAGGTTTTTGAAAAAAAAAAAAAAAAACACCTGCATAAACTAATTTTTGTACTGTCGAGCATTCTCAAAACCATTATCTACATATAAAGAAACAGCATGATCCCCACACATTCTTCCATTACTGGAGCTGATCCGTCTTCTCTTTCTGCACATTCTCCAATCCCACCCCTCCCTTGCTTTCAACGGAGGTCATCAGTTAGATGGAATCTGTTAACCTTGAACCACCATCTCAGTTCAGCCTCTAACCTTTTGCTTTCCTGTGTCAGCAGGACCTTAGGTCTTCCTGGGGACTTGAGTCGACCCCTCTCCCCCTTGTATCTTCCACTCCTCCATCCCTTCTGGCTGTTTCTCCTCAGCATGGTGTTCTTCAGTGTAGACAATGGATACATACTTCAAACCTGCACTTCACTTGGTTTCTCTGAAATAGTCCTTTCCTGATCTCCCTCCTACTTTCTGGTCTTCCTTTCTCAGTCTTCCATCTGCTCTACTAAGGCATTAAAGTCGACATTCAGAAAGGATCCCAAAATCATGCCCTTCCAGCTTCTCAAAGAAATGTAACATGTCTGTTAGATTTTATTGTTTGACTTGATTAAAACAGGTATCTATATTCAACTCTTTCTTCTTTTTATATAGTTTATGTGGCACAACAGAAATAACTATATGTTATTAGTATTTTGTTCTAATTAGTATTATTAGTGTTATTAGTATTTTGTTCCTTTTTCATTACCTTTTACATATACAGAGGGTGCCAAAAAATGCATAAACATTTTAAGAAAGGAAAACTGTATTAAAATTGTAATACTCAATATATACTGATAACAAAAGATAAATATAAGTCACATTTGACTTCTGCAATTACAAGAGGCGCTCAAAGTGGTTACTATCAGTGTCCAGACACTTCTGATTACGGCAAAATATTGCTTGAGCAACGTTGACAAAAGTGTCCGCTTGTACACATTTTTTTTGGCACCCCGGTATATACAATGTTGTCGTGATTTGCTGTCCTTCAGCAATTAATAATTGAGAATCCCTATGTGCTGGACATTGAAGGGATTACAGAAAAATGTAACGATAACAGTTACCCTTCATTGAGCCCCTCATGTTTGCCAGAAGGTTTACATATAAACAACCTTGTACAGTAGGTATTAAATTCCCCAATTTTACACGGAATGTTGTTGAAGCTTCAAGTTCTCAAGTTCACATAGCTTGCTACCAAAGAGCTGGAATTCAAGCTTTGTCTTTCTAACTCAACACTTTCTTTTTATGACTCAACACTAAATATATATAACACCTCCTAAAAAGTACAAATTATAAAGAAGGGTGATGACTGGGGTTAGCTTTGCATTTTAATAAAATTAATTAGAGTATTTTCGATCTGAGTTTGGGAAGCTATGCATGGAGAGAGATGGCTTAAGTTATGCACAGATTTTCGACTGCGTGGTCCAAAGGCACCCCTAACACCTGAGCTGTTCAAAGGTCAACTATTTATAGTTTTTAAATTTCATTCATCATTCTAAAAACTAAGAAAAATATGAAGCTCTGCAAAGTTTTCAAATTTTGTAGAAGGTAAGAATAAGTCACTCCTATCTACATTTTTCATTTCAATTTACAAATCTGGTTTTTCCTACCTTGTATAGTCATGCACTTTGAAGCAAAGATAAGCATTATTTTTTGAACATATGAAAATACATTCAGAAAGTTAACCGCTGGCCTGTTGCTTGTCGCTCCTAATATCTGTGTCCTAGGAATTTTTATATGATTCAGGAACTGCTGCAGCTCTGCCTCCCTGACAGCTCATTAATTATTGACATTTTCTCTTTTTCCCTCCATGCCATTCTGGGACTGGAAAAGACCCTGTTTTACGTAGCCCCCATATGAAAATAAGCAATGACCTGAGAACCAAATGGAATCGGGGCAGGCGTAACGAGAATCAGGAGGTGTGTGTAATGAGAGGCAGGCAGCAGGCCGAATGAGAAATTTAACACTCTGTCTCTTCTTTCTCTGACTTTTTCAGGTAATATTTTAGAGTGCACTTTACTGGAATTTGAAGCACATTTCCACTTATGCTTTCTTATATTCTGATAGGTCTCTAATGCAGTGAAGATAATGGCATGAAGTGGCGAGGTTGTGCCATAAATACATGGGGCAGTGTTAAAGTAGCTCAGGGAGATCCCCAATAGATCTGGTTGTTTCCGTGCCACTGGAAGATGCCCAAACTTTTGTAACCTTGGAAGCTGGTCATATTTGGTGGTAATATTTGATGCTTCAGATCTTTCTCCTAGGTCAGGGAAGACGATAAGGGATGATATGTGGTGTCTCACTTGAATTGACAATACAATGTTGAGTTTATGGCTATTTCCAAAAATCAATAGGGAAGAAAGTGGGGCTCAATTAAATACTTGGCATGGGCGTAAAAGGGAGAAGCTACGGTACCCATACTAGGTTGTGGTCATTTCTGTGTAACAAGACTGTAAACCTCTCTATTGAACTGCTAACTCCTTGAAGAGGAGAACTGTATTTTATTCCTCATGGTGTCCCCAGTGGCCAGCAGTCTTAGCACAATGTAAGCAGTTAACCTATATTTAGAAATAAATGGGAATTGAATTAAGAGTATACAAATAATGATTTTAAACTATTTTCAAGTATGATTTACGGACTAGATTTGTCTAGTAAATAGATCTTTAATGTGAGCAATTATATCTATAATATCTCAGGAAATATTAGTGGGTTCTAGGTGGGAAAAGATATATCCCCTGAGAAATTTAAACCTCATGAGAGTTTGTGGTTTAAATTTATATTGCCCGTGATATACAAAACACCCAAACTAAAAATAAATGTAAAACATGGCTTTAGGTTGGAAATATCTTTGGAACAACTGGGAGAAACAAAGACGAAGCATCTTTGGGAAGCCATACTCTATCTCAAGGCCACAAAAATATTATCTTTGTTAAAGCTCTATCAACATTAACTCTCAGCCCCGAATTAAAAATACAAAGGAAGCAGACTACCATGAGAGACAGTAGAAGTAGCAAACAGCAGAATTAGACCCTAAGATTTTCATATAATGAATAATTAGATAAGAATTATAAAATATATATATTTAAAATGATTAAAGAAATTAAAGATGGAAACAAAAATTTGAGAAAAGAACATGAATTATTAAAATAAGGAGCAAACATATCAAAGGATTTTATGTTCTATAAGGAAGTGTTAAAAGTAATTCACTTTATGTAAAATATCTGTGTTATAATAGAATGCATAACTTCCAACCCAATGGAAAAATAAAGAAGAAAAAATAGATCAATCAATACAAAAGAAGGCAGGAAATGTGAACTACAAAAACAACAAAACTCCAAAAGTATAGAAAAAGCAACGTAATTTAAAAGCAGATTGTAGAAATAAATTCAAGTACATTAATAGTACACAAAACCATAAGTGGACTAAACTCTTGAGGGAGAGACTGTCAAGTTTAACTTTTTAAATTGTTTATTGAAGTATAATATACACAAAGGAAAATGCATGTAAGCATGCAGCTTACTGAATTTTCACGATCGGAACTCAACTGTGTAAACAGTACCCAGGTCAAGAAACATCACCGGCATCTCAGAAGCCTCTCTCATGCCTCTTTCAGTCACGGCCCTGCTTTCCCCCGAAACAGTAACCACTGCCTTGACTCGAAGAGCATAGACTAATTTTTTGTTATTCCAACTTAGATTAAAGATGTAAATATGAAAGGCAAAACTCATAAAACTTTCAGAAGACAGTTTTTATGATCTGTTTTAGAAAGACTTGTAAAACACAAAAAATGCCTAATGGAAAAGTTTGATCAATTTGACTATATTAAAATGAAGAAATTTGTTCATCAAGAGACATCATAAAAATAGTAGAAACTCTAGTCACAAACGAGAGAAAATATTTGCAATTTGACATACAACTGCCAAAGCATCAATATAACACACTATATAAAGAATCCCTACAGATCTGTAATAAAAAGATAAACTACCTATTGATTTAAAAAATAGACAAATATATTAACAGGTGTTTCATACAAGAGGAAATCTTAATAGCCATCAGTATATCACAAAATGTTCAACATCAATGGTCACATAGGGGAATTCAAATTAAAACCACAACTACCAGATGGGGATAAAATGGAATATCCAAGTATAGTGCAATGGTTAAGAGCATGGACTCTGGAATCCAAAGAGCTGAGTTCAAGGTGCAGATCCACATATTAGTTGTATGCTCTTGGGTGAGTTAATGCCGTTCTTTGGGCTTTGGTTTCCTCATTTGTAAAATGAGGCTAATAATTCCTCCTATCTCCTGGAGGCACTAACTACATTGGAAGCAGTGTGATTCTTCCATTTGTTCATCCCAAAATCTTGGGTAGATCTCTTTGGGTAGAGGAACATTGTTTTCCAAAGAAAAAAAAAAAAAAAAGAACAAATAATGGGAAAATAGAATTATATTTAGATGGGGACAAAGAAACAGTTTCTGAAATAGGTAAGTTCCCCAAAATCTGAAATGTATGATTTCCTTACCCATGGAAAGGGAGGAGGTGACACACACAGAGAGGCTGAGCCCACAGACTAATGCTGTCCCCAGTTTTGTCTTGAGCAGGTCCTGCTCTACTCCTGATATGGGTTGTAATTTGACTCAAATTGTACTCAGAAACCCATATACATGAGAAACCCTCAATACGATTCATCATTCTCAATTAGCAACTTTCACTTTAAAAAATAATATAAGAATTAGTGCTGACAAGATAGACGACCAGCTTCAACTCTTGGCTCCTTCTTCCCAAATCAGACCTGAAGAAACTATGTAATTGAGAGGAAATGTGAAGCCGAGCAAGAACTCCTGGAGAGGCCAAAGGTGGTCTTGTAGTGGTGTGGAGGATGGCAGCCCCTGGACAGCAGCCAGGGGAGGAGTGGGAAGAAGGTTCAGTTAGAGATTTTAACTTCTTCATTCACTTCTTCCCCTCACTCTTTTGGGGTGATCTTCACCTGCCTTATTGCAGCAGCCTAGAGCGTCCATGTGGGGTCAATGGGGTAGCATCTGGGCAGTAAAGACATTGAAGGTGAGGGATGACCAGTTGCCCTGCCCTTGGGCATCCTCTCCACCATCTTCTGTGCCTCCAAACCCCCAGACTGATGGACGAGGACCTAGAGAGAATGCCTCTTACCAGTGTTGCTTCATTCTAAGAATTTAAGAATGAGTCCCAGACAGAGGAATTGCCAGAGGAGTTAACCCAATTTAATTTTGGGGGGTAATCAAAAATTTGGTGGTGCTGAGGGCTTTCTCCACCCTGGAGCTCATCCATTCCCAGCTCCTAAAAATCACTGAAGGGCCACTTCAGTGTGTGTATGGCCTTTCCTCATAACATTGCCAGACAGCACTGGCCCTGGGAAAAGAGTAGCTTACAGGCCTAAATAACAAGATGCCCAACAACTACAACCACTGCAAAACACAGAGTAAAATCTGGACGTAGAGCATATGAAGCAAAATTATAGGAACAGACAGACCAAGAATTTAAAATAGGCATAATTAGTATTCTTAAAAAGATAAAAGAGAACATTAGTAACATGAAGCAGGTACAAGAAGATGTGAAAAGAACCAAATGGAAATACTAAATTAAAAAAAAAAGAAGTTGAAAAGAACAGATGCTCACTTTTATCCAAAACAAAATCAGAACCGGTCAATTAATGGAAAAGTCAGTCAAAGCAAGGAATTATGAAAAAAAATGGTACAAATACCTCTGACATTTAATTGTCATTGATATAAATGCATATTCATTTGCCAACCTTTTGATAGAGGCAATGCTTTTTCTTTGAATCATGGAGTTCTAGGTTGTCTTTCTTGCACAAAGCACACCCAAAATATATCTACCAGAACTTCCAGTTTCTATTTCTGTGTCCTTATTTCAAAACCAAGAGTTAAAAGACATTGGCAAAGCAATATACATTAAGAATTCTATATTTAAATATATATTTTGTAACATTTTACAGTTGTCCCACTCACTAGTGGTTTAGTAGCATTTTCTAATCAACTAAAATTTATCATTTTTCTACGCATTTAACTTAATTGTTTGAAAACAAAAATCAACTCATATTCACACAAAATTAATCTACAACATTAAATTCCACAATTACAATCACCAATTAAAAGAAGACATAAACGGATTGGGGAACAAATGGAATTAAGTCTTGTTAAGCCTAAAATTCCTGTGGTGGGAGCAGAAATGACTTGTGCACCTGGAGAGTAACTCAGTAGCTACGACTGGCATGTAGTGTGCGGACGTCTTGGGTCACGTGCTTTACAAAAGGACTGGGGGGTTGAACTAGAGAGTGGAGACTAATTAGGAGCTTCTAGTGCCTATCTGTGACAGTCTTTCCCTCTCTATATGTGTATGATTTGTTTTGCATATAAACTCATTTTGAACATTATAAAAAATATACATACTGCTCAAGAGAACTTTCTGAGGGAACTGTGTGGGGTAACTTTGAAGTACCTAAGCAGTTTGGAATAAAATAAAAGTAGCTCCAAAACACCAAAATAAGTCAAAGTTAAAGTGCTCATTCAGAACTGCTTTATGCATGCGTGGTTTTTCATGTGAAAATATAACTGCCATCTTTGCAAACAAAGAGAAATATATTCTTCTACTGTAATAATTCATAACTTCTGACATTTTACCTATTCTGTCAAGGGTGTGCAGTAGCTTAAATACAAAGAGGCTTTAAGGACGGGGCTTTATAAATCTTCCTGAAAAAGAAAGCTCAACAAAGTAAATCAGGGTACATTAAGAGTTTTCTGAAGTTCAGTATAAGCACTGACAATCTACATTCACTACATTTTAACTGTTCATTAACAAAGGAACAAGTCAAGCAAACTTAATTTTCATGAGCTATTTATTTATTGAGATCCTTGCTTTTATAAAAATAATTTGATAGCTGTTCTCCAATTGAATGGAACTATTCAAATGTCATATTTTTGTCTTTCATTTTCATTGATTTTTCTGATTTATCAAGACTCTCACACTCTCCAATTTCTCATCATGCTCAGCAGAATCGATGTTTTCCTCTTAGCTTCAAGCTTTCTTTGGAATGCTTTTCCATAATCTACTCCACCATAGTTCAAAAATAATTGAATTCTACATCTTCTGTATAATGAAAATTATTTTTAACCCTTAGTTGTGGTTTTCTTTCTCTTCTTTGTCAGTCAAATCAATTAAATCCATAATCATCCAGAGAACAAAAAAATTAAGAGTTTGAATATTACTGTTTACATATAGCATAAAATTGAGTGTTATGTACATGTATTAGATTTAAAATCATACTGAAATACGAGGACTGACAATTAAATTCGTGAACTCATCCTGGAAAAAGTGCTACATACCTCATTGCTGAATATCACTACAGTCACCCTTGAAGTACTCCCCTTGGGAAGCTATGCACTGATGTCAGTGCTTAGTCCACTCTTCAAAGCAATTTTGAAACTCTTTTTCTGGAATGGCCATCAGAGCTGTTGTCATATTACCCTTGATTCCTGAATGCCATCCTAGTGCATATCTGTCTTCCTTCCAATATTTCCTTTCTCTTCAGATAAAGAAAGAAGTCACTCGGGGCCAGATCAGGTAAGGAGAGTGTTCCAATACAGTTATATATTAACTGGCTAAAAACTCCCTCACAGACAGTGCCATGTCAGCTGGTACATTGTCTTGATGCAAGAGCCATGAATTGGTGAAAAGTTCATGTCATCTAAGTTTTTCACGCTGGCTTTTCAGCACTTCCAAATAGTAAACTTGGTTCACTGTTTGTCCAGTCGGTACAAATTCATAATGAATAATCCCTCTGATATCAAAAAAGGTTAGCAACATCATTGCAACAAGTTTGCAAAATTAATTATCAGACCTTGTACATGAGAAAAAAATACCTGTACTTCTTTACCTTCTAAATTATAAAATATCTACCTCCATGTACTGTACAAAATATGACCCAAAAGCAAAATGAAATGTTGAACAGAGAATTTGTTCAGGTTTGGTAGCAAATTCTTTTCTATCAAAAACAAAAGATGGGCAAGGATGGTAAAAGAAATTTTTCTGAAATGTTCTGATTACACTTGTACCGTTAGTGTTCAAAATTAACTAATTTAGGAAATTTATCAAAGGAATTTGAGTATGATGAATGAGCTAACAAATGACAGTGCTTAATAGGAATAACATAACATGAAGCAAAGAAACTAAAAATTTTCAAGATAGTGATACAATCAAGTGTTATTTCAAACATGTTATTTCAATTTCTGACTCTAAAATACAGGCAACAAAGCCGTTTTGAATGAATACCAGTTTGATTCTAGTGTTTTGCATTGGTCCTGGTGTTCTACTGCATTTCATTGTTCAATAGCTGATTGTAAAACCGCACTAAGAAGTTTCCCAAGATGGCGGAATAGCTAAATGCTATCCTGCTGCCTCCCAGGATCACATAAAATTTTAACTAAATTATAGAACATTCAACCTTGAGAATCATCCAAAGACTAGCTGAACAGAACCCCTATAAGTAAGGATATAAAGAAGAGGCCACATCAAACTGGTAGGAGGAGTAAAGATGCGAAACACGCAACCCCAAACCCATAGGTAGTGGTTGAGCACCAACAGGGACACCTCAGCAGCAGAGATCCCCCCTGAAGTGTGAGGGGCCCCGGCCCAGGAGACAACCCAACCCAGGACACTGGACAACCCAACCCAGGAGTCCTGTGCTGGGAAGAGGAGTCGCCACAACATCTGGCAGTGAAAATCAGCAAGGATTCTGGCCATCCATCCTGGTGAGACAGAAGGTGGCTGGAAACCCGGACGTCCTCTTACAGGGCCCATGCATAGACTCACTCACTTGCAGGCACTCACCATGGGCTCTGGTGGAGGGACGGTGACTCGAGAGGCACCAGAGACAGACAGGGAAAGATTGAATTGTGAGGCTTCAGGGATTAGGATAGAGAGATAGCTGCCATCACCCTTGTGTGGAGACTGCCTCACATGTAACCTCCTGGAGAGTGACACTTTCCTGTGTTGAACTCATCCTCATTGGTCCAAATCCGAGATCGTGTTTGTCTGGTAAAATCTGCGCATTCAGGTACCACCTTGGTGCCACACCTTGGACCACTCCCAGTGGCATTGCACTGGGCACCCTCAGGCAATTGGCAGCCAACCCTACTTTGCAAGCTGTGGGAGGGTTGTGCAGCAGCAGACGCCCACAGCAGCATGGGAAACTTTCAGTGGGGCTATCATTTAAAATTGGAGGAGAGATAATGAACTTCCCAGACAAGAAAAAGCTAAAGGAGTTTATTACTACAAAACCACTATTACAAGAAATGTTAAAATTACTTATTTAATAAGAAAAAAGGGGTGAGAACATAAATATTGATAAAAGAATGGCAATAACTTTATATCTGTTAATAATCACTTTAAATGTAAATGGATGAAATGCTCCAAAAGACATAGGGTAGCTGAATGGCTAAGAAAACAAGACTCGTACATGTGCAGTCTATAAGAGACCTACTTCAGATAGAAAGACCCACACAGACTGAAAGTAAAGGCATGGAAAAAGATATTTTATGTGAATGGAAACAAAAAGAAAAAAAGCTGGGGCATCAATACATATATCAGATAAAATAGACTTTAAAACAAAGACTATAATAACAGACAAAAAAGGACATTACGAGGTCAGACAATTAAGTTGGTGAACTGGTTGCAACAATGTTGCTAACCTTTTTTGATATGAGGTATTATTCATTATGAATTTGTACCAACTGGACAAACAGTTAACCAAGTTTACTACTTGGAAGTGCTGAAAAGGCTGCATGAAAAAGTTAGACAACCTGAACTTTTCACCAACAATTCATGGCTCTTGCATTACAACAATGAGCCAGCTCACACAGCACTGTCTGTGAGGAAGTTTTTAGCCTATAAACAAATAACTGTATTGGAACACCTTCCCTATTCACCTAATCTGGCCCCCAATGACTTCTTTTTTTACCCGAAGATAAAGGAAATATTAAAAGAAAGATATTTTGGTGACATTCAGGTCATTAAGGATAACACAACGACAGCTCTGATGGCCATTCCAGAAAAAGAGTTCCACAATTGCTTTGAAGGGTGGACTAGGCACTGGTATCAGTGCATAGCTTTCCAAGGAAAGTACTTTGAGAAATGAAGATGGATCACCTTCTTACTCCACATACAAGAATAAACTCAATATGGATTAAAGACTTAAATGTAAGACCTGAAACCATAAAACTCCTAGAAGAAAACATAGGCAGTAAACACTCAGACATTACCCTTACTAATGGTTTTACTGATACATCTCCTCAGGCAAGGGAAACAAAAGAAAAAATAGGAGACAACAAGGTGGCACAGTAAGTAAATGCTGTGTTCACCTTCTCTCACAACCATATCAAAATTACAACTAATCTACAAACCAACCATTATTGAGAACCGCCTAAAATCAAGCCGAACTGAAGCTTTTCAACTAAGGACGTGCAGAAGAAGCCACCTCCAGACTGGTAGGAAGGTCAGAGATGCAGAATGGGCTGATCCTACACTCGCATGTGACTATTAAAGATCGGGAGGGCTATTTTGGCTGTGAGGGTCCCCCCGTCCCCTAAAGGAGCAAGAGATTCTAGCCCCACTCCAACCCAGGGTTCCAGTGCTGGGGAAAGACGTCCCCCATAATTTCTGATTGTGAAAAACAGTGGAGATTATGACTGAGTGAGACTGAGTGCTGCTGTACTCACAGGCGCTCCTCTTAAAGGGATTGCACATGGACTTAAACCACCAACAGAATCACTCACTCTGAGCTCCAGTGCTGGGGCAGCAGCTGGAAAGGTGGCAGGGACAAATGGAGGGGAATTGAATTGTCTGACTTGGGACGAGGGCTGGAGAGGTGGCTTTCTCCTGGACGGGGGAGCTAGTGGAAGCCATTGTTTCTTTGCTGAGCCCTCCCCCTTCCCAGCATGCAAACACAGGCAGCCACCATTTCTGAGTCTCTGCTGTTCCTTTGCCCCACCCTGGCGATTTGAGACCCTTCCCCACCCAACTTTTGGGCACACCCAGGCTACTTTCAGTGTCTTTCTCATGCAGACAACCTGCCTTGGCTCAAGCTGCAGACTTTCCTAGGGTCTCTCAAAGGTTTGTGGAACCCAGACAAGCAGCATCTGGCATGAGCATATCCTGAACCTCTGGCTGAGCAGCCCTAAGCTGGCACTAGCAGCAACCAGCCTTGGCTTGACCTCTCAAAGGTGCTTCCAAGCACAGCAAGGGCAGCAGCCACTTATGGATTTCTTTCTGGCTCCCTCTGGGTGGCCTTGTGTGGGGCACAGGCTGTGGCTAAAGTAGACCTACAGTGGATCCCCTCCAAGGTGGCCCTGGGGCTGGCGCCCCCCAGTGGCCATCTTCAAAACGAGTCGGAGCATTACCTAGCTGTCTCCAAATACGACACACCCAAGGGGCAGATTGGGAAGGCACCAGAGTCTTGCTGAGGCAGATCCTGCTCTGTAGAATCAGCCCCTGCACAACAAGTCTTCCACTGTCAAGGCCAGTCCTCACAACAAGTGAGCCCAAGGGTTAGTCCCTCACGTTGATGTGCAATTATCAACCAAGGCTCAACTACAGGAGGAGGGCATACACAACCCACACAAGTGATGCACCTGGAGCACGTGGCTCAGGTGACCAGAAAGACTATGCCACTGAACCCCACAGCACACCTGCTACATAAGGCCACTCTAATAAGACTGGAAGACATAGCAGCCCTACCTAATACATAGAAACAAACACAGGGAGGCAGCCAAAATGGGGAGACAAAGAAACATGTCCCAAATAAAAGAACAGAACAAAGCTTCAGAAAAAGAACTAAGTGAAACAGAGATAAGCAATCTGTCAGTTGCAGAGTTCCAAACACTGGTTATAAGAATGCTCAGTGATCTCATAAAAATGGAGAAGGAAGCCATTAAAAAAAAGTCAGAAATAAAAGATACAATAATGGAAATGAAGAATGTTACAGGGAATCAGCAGTAGATTAGATGAAGCAGAGGATCCAACCAGTGATGTAGAAGATAAGGTAACAGAAAATATCCAACCAGAACAGCAAAAAGAAAAAAGAATCCAAAACATTGAGGAGAGTTTAAGGGGCCTCTGGGACAATATCAAACATACCAATATTCTCATTATCAGGGTACCAGAAGGAGGAGAGAGAGAGCAAGGAATTGAAAACCTATTTGAAGAAATAATGATAGAAAAGTTCCCTAACTTGGTGAAGGAAATGGACATACAAACCCAGGAAGCACGGAGAGTCCCAAACAAGATTAACCCTAAGAGGCCAACACTGAGACACATCATAATTAAAATGCCAAAGGTTAAAGACAAAGAGAGAATCCTAAAAGCAGCAAGAGAAAAGCAGTTAGTTACCTACAAGGGAGCTCCCATAAGACTGTCAGCTGATTTCTCACAGAAACTTTGCAGGTAAGAAGGGAGTGGCAGGAAATATTCCAAGTGATGAAAAGCAATGACATACAACTAAGATTGTTCTACCCAGCAAGGCTGTCATTTAGAATTGAAAGACAGATAAGGAGCTTCCCAGACAAGAAAAAGCTGAAGCAGTTTATCACCACCAAACCAGTATTACAAGGACTCTTAGAGGGACTTCTTTAAGATGGGTGGGGTGTTTAGAATGGGTGAAAGAGGAAGGGATTAAGAACAAATTGGGTGTTATACAGTAGCCATGGGGATGTAAGGTATAGCATAAGGAATATAGTCAATAATATTGTAATAACTAGGTATGGTGCCAGATAGGTACTAGATCTATCAGGGTGATAGATGGGAATGGGGTTGGGAGCAGGGTAAAAAAGGTGAAGGCATTCAGAAATTCAAATTGATAGTTAATACAGTATGGGGAATATAAGCAAAATGTTGTAAAGATCATGTAAGGTGCCAGATGGGCACTGGACTTATCAGGGGATCACGTCATAGACTGTGTAGACGCCTGGCCAATGTGCTATACACCTGAAGCTGAAGTAGAACAATACTGAATGTCAACTATAACTAAATATATAGGTATATATAGTCACAGGATGTGGAGTACAACATAAGGAAGATAGTCGATGGTATTGTAACAGCTATATAAGATGTCAGAGGGGTCGTAGCTTGGGGGGTGGCTTATCACTTTATGAGGGGTTTAAATGTCTAGCTATTACATTGCTTTGTATACCCGAAACTAATAGAAAAATAAATGTTTTTTAAAAAAGGAAAAAATAAACAATTGGGACTACATCAAACTAAAATTTTTTGCACAGCAAAGGAAACCATCAACAAAATGAAAAGACATCCTACTGAATGGGAGAATATATTTGCCAATGATACATCTGATAAGGAGTAAATATCCGAAACCTATAAAATTCTCATATAGCTCAACACCAAAAAACAAACAACAACAAAAAAACCCCAAACAATCTAATTAAAAAATGGGCAGAGGACCTGAATAAACTTTCTCCAAAGATACAGACGGCCAATAGACATATGAAAATATGCTCAATGGTACTAATCATCAGGGAAATGGAAAGAAAACCCACAATGAGATATCACCTCATACCTGCCAGAATGGATATCATCAATTAATCAACAAACAATTGTTGGCAAGGATGTGGAGAAAAAGGAACCCTTGTGAACTGTTCGTAGGATTGCAAATTGGTGCAGCCACTATGGAAAACAGTATGGAGGTTTCTCAAAAAATTGAAAATAGAGCTACCTTTTGACCTAGCAATTCCACTCCTGGATATTTATCCAAATAAATCCAAAACACTAACTCAGAAAGATATATGCACCCCTATGTTAACTGCAGCACTATTTATAATAGCCAAGATATGAAAACAACTGAAATGCCAATCAACAGATGATTGGATAAAGGAATTATGGTACATATATACAATGGAATATTACTCTGCCATAAAAAAGAATAAAATCACCATCTGCAACATGGATGGACCTAGAAGATATTATGCTTAGGGAAATATTTCAGACTAAGGAAGACAAATACTATATGAGCCCACTTATATGTGGAATTTAAAGAACACAATAAATGAACAAGCAAAACAGAAATAGACCCATAGATACAGAGCACAAATTGATGGTTACTAGATGAGAGGGAGGTTGGGAGGCTGGGTGAGAAAGATGAAGGGCTTATGAAGTACAATTTGATTGATAGTTACAGGAGAGTCACTGGGATGTAAAGTACAGTATCGGGAATATAGTCAATAGTATTGTAAAAACTATGCATACTGTCAGATGAGTACTAGACTCATTGGGGTATCACTTCATAAATTATATAAATCTCTAACTGCTATACTATACACCTGAAACTAATAAAAAATAACATTGAATGTCAACTATAATTAAAAATATAGTTTTGGGGATGTGTAGCATGGGGAATATAGTCAGTAATGTTCCAGTAACTATGTATAGTGTCAGGTTTGTAGTAGAATTGTTGGGGTTACCACTCTGTAAGTCATGTAAATATCTGATCATTATGTTGTTCTGTACACCGAAAACTAAGAAAGAAAAAGAAAAAGAAAAAATACAACACTGAATGATATCCTCAATCTTACCATGTTTCCCCAAAAATAAGACCTAGCCGGATCATCAGTTCTAATGCGTCTTTTGCAGCGAAAATCAATATAAGACCCGGTATTCTATTCTATTCCATTCCATTCCATTCCATTTGACCCGGTCTTATATTATATTAAAATAAGACCAGGTCTTATATTAATTTTTGCTCCAAAAGACGCTTTATTGCTTATGATCCCGCTAGGTCTTATTTTCCAGGAAACATGGTAGGGTCTTTTTTTTTTTGGTTGCAATACTTCCATCAAGAAAAAGGAATGGCATGGAGAGTTCAAAATATAACTCATGGTATTTGGGTTTCGATATTCGGTATATTGCCAGTGGTAACTCCTCATGTGTGTTCAGAGTGGATGGGGCGGGGGGGGTACATCCTCTGTCATGTTGTGACTGGTTGTCACTCAGATCACTAGCAAGGGCTGAGATATTGGTATTCAACTCAGAGACCTTAGAAAATGACATCATTAGAAATCTTCCCTTTTTGTGTACATTCTTCATACTCCCACTCCAGACAGAATTTAGCATAGGCCAATTACAAAGATAAAAAGACACACAAGATGAATAAGAAAAGAGATTAACAATAGCTAAATGAAAAAAGTGAAAGACATGGAATATTAATCTTTAAAATTTTTGATAATGTGAATTTTCCATGTCAGTACCTGATATTAATATCAATGTTTCTTTTGCTTTATTCATTAAGGGATGTTTTAAAGCATGGCTTTCATTTCCACACAGAAAATATATTGTTTCAACTAGTTAATTTTCTTTAGTTACTATTTATTGGAAAAACTATGGAGAAACTCATTATGTTATACAATGAGTTTTTTTGTTTTTGTTTTTGTTTTTCCCAAGAGCCAGTACTATTAGATTTACCGAGGAGTTCCTTCTGGAGAACACTTATTTAAACATAAGTCTGGTTACATAGCCTTTGCAGGTATTCTAGATTCAAAGCCCCACATGCCAACCAGACTCCTAAGAAAATGTTTACTTTCAAGACTGATAAGCCTGTGGGATGTGGCAGTAGCTGCATAAAATGTAGAATTGCCCACTACTCAATTATTCTGATAGAAATCCCCTTTCTGCTGTTAGAGCAGAGCAGTATGGAACAAAATGTACCCCATTTGACTTATTTTCCATGAAACAAAGAAGTAGAAATAGGAGAAATGGTTGAAAGTGATAGAGAACTGAATGTCAGGTCACTATAAGGAAGGACATTCTAACGGTTATAAATGGCCGAAAGTACCATTTGCTTCCTTCTAAGCAGAGGAAGTAGTGAGTTGCCTTTGGCCGTGTCAGGTACAAGCTGGTCAGCCCTTTTGGCCAGAGTGTTGGAGCAGTCAGGAATTGGGTGTATGTCTGACTATATCCTTGACAAGGTGACTTTACACTTGAAATCTTGTGATGTTATATTGTGGTGTGTGTGTGTGTGTGTGTGTGTGTGTGTGTGTGTGTGTTAAAATTCATCAAAATATATCTAACGCTATATATATATATCATATTTGTATTAACTTTGGGAAGGGTGGGGGATGTGGCTTGGATGAGTGGGTGGTAATAGACATTCAGAGAGGATAAGTATCCCCCAACTCAAGCCACTGCTTGTTGCTTCCACTAGTTGGTTACAAAGAAATTTCCCTATTGGGTTTCTTTTTTTTTCACCCCCTCAGGATTTTTTTTTTAATTTATTGGGGTGACAATTGTTAGTAAAATTACATAGATTTCAGGTGTACAATTCTGTATCACATCATCTATAAATTACATTGAGTGTTCACCACCTATTGGGTTTCTTTAGTTGAACAAAATGTGGTCAGAGTTTGAAAAAAATGTGGTCAGAGTCACAGGTATCTTTCCTGCCAACCCGAATTTCTCTGATGATCAAACAAGATGTATCTATGAAAATAGGCTTTGGTGACTCTAACATATTACAAATATTTACCGATACTATTGTTAACAAATATCTTGCTGCCCCCGAACCTGGATCTTACATAATGGGGAGGCAGCCTCGTCTGACAGAGTGGTGTAGACCTTGGACAAGTCAGGACAACTCAGTTCTTCCGTTTATTGTGTTTTATGTGGGCAAGGGTATTAGTACCATTGAATACAGTTTTCCCAACTGTAAAATGGAAATAATATTAGCTTATGAGTTTTGTAGTCATTATAACATAAATTGTTAAGAGTTATAAAAGTAAGGGAAAGCTTTTAACATATTCCTTAGGACAATTTAAGTCCTAAAAAAATGAGTCCTATTAACATTATTACTATTTTAGAAGTAGTAAAACTGATATTATTATAGTGTCCTAAATCTAGAAAGATCTCAAAAGATTGCACTTATACTCATATGTAACTATAAGTCTTCAGCTTAGTAGGGAGGCTGCATGCTGAGAACCATGAACTTGACTGGCAATAAACCCTCCAGATCATTTATGTCCTAGCGGTAAAGATCACAGGTCTTTAGTACAATTCATTTCCTATACTCCCTCTAGAGCCTGGAGAAATCATGGGTTCATCTTGAATAAAGTTCTTCAGGACTTGGGACTAAACAAATGTTAGAATCCCAGGAGTTTATAATTTCAATAGAATATATTGCAATGTTTGTTTGCAAGTCCCCCAATATAGGAATAAAAAATATTCACTTATACTCCAGTTTGTTCACATCATTATAGATAAACTCAATAGTGTATGAACAATGAAATCCAAGATATTCTCTAAAGAAAGCTCCAAGTTAGGAATAAAGACAAATTTTGTAAACCAAAAACTTAATCCTGGGACAAAATTATGGAGGAAATAAAAAAAACATTTTTAGTTCTTCCTTGTATTTTTCTTACAGCTTTGTAAGTTCTTTAACATTCCAGTTAAAATTCATTTCAGTGCACTACTTGGACAAGTAGATGAAAGTCAGTAGATTGCATCAAACTGTACTAAGCCAAAGAAAAACCATGTTGAGGAATTCATTTCAATTTAATTACTATTAGTTAAGCAGGATTTAGTGAACTGATGCAATATTTCTCTACATGAACAATAGTAATATAGTAAAATTTTGTTCTTTCACTAATACGAGAAAAAGTCAAAAATACTGATAAACATATTTTACAAAATACATAGTAACTAACAGACAAAAAAACACAGTATCTAATAAGTCTTCAGAGAAATTGGTTTGCTGATCAGACTAAGTTGTTTAATTAACATATGAACTTTCAGAGTTTTTAAACACATATTATCCCTTTAATGCTTTAAATTATTTCCCTAGTATTGTTTGCACTATTAATTTGCTTTTTTTTCCTCCCTAAAGAAAAACTTTGCTAAGCAAAGATTACTTTAAACCTGGGTCCCCTTCAAAGGCTCACAAACTGTAAATTAATGGAAATAAAACAATTGTTGATTACTGTACTGAATAAATAAAATGCTGAATCAAGTTGTTTTTCATTGACCTTGAATGAGGAGGAAGTAGTTTGAGGTTATTCATATTGAATACTGAATCGATTAGCTTCACATTGTTGTTATTATGATGATAACAGTGATGATTGATTTGGGGCTGGAGTTTTTGGTTTTTGGTTTTTTTCTTTTTTCCAAAATTGACCAATAAATCTATTGTCTCAGTAATTGACTACTTTGGGCCGGACTGCGGGAATGAGGTCCGAATAGTCTAGTTGGTTGCTTCTGTCAGCGTGGACATACTGTAGATTCTCCTTTTGAAACATCTCTTCAGGTGATTTTTGTGGGTGAAACAAAATTGAATTTGCCCACACATTTCATTAAATGTACTGAAAAGGAAATTATTATGAAGCCTGTTTATTCAGAGGAATGTTGTTACATGATATAAATAGACAAAAGAGAGTGCTAATCAGTGCTGCTGCATTGTTATAAAGGGAATCTTTTTTAAATGCTAACAACCATCTACAATTTAAAACAAGGGATTCTATAATACTGTCAATGGTTTTTAAAAATTGACGAAAACTAATTTTGGCAAAAAAAAGGTGTAGGGAAAAGAGCACCCTCTGCACCATTATTATAGGTGCAAATCGGAATATGCTTTCTGATGGGCACACTGATAGATGTGGAAAAAGAAAAATGAATGTGTACACTTTGACAGAGCAGTCCATGTCTAGGAATTTTACCTAAAGAGTAAGCACTCAGCTGGGGAGACATTTGTACAAAGGTGCTCAATGCAGCATTGTTTATAAGGGAAGAAATCTGGAAACCACCAAATGTCTAATAATTTTTACAGTGAAATAAAATTTGATAGGAAAATACAGGGATTAGTGTGCTGCCATTAAAAATTGTTTAGAAGATTCAAATTTACTGCTATGGAGAGAGGCTTATAAAATATTGAGTTAAAGTAAGTTAGATAAAAGTAAGGGTGATATTTATGTAACATTATGCAAGTCGTCTACACATCTACAATCTATGAATAAAGAGATCACTGAAAAAATATTCCACAAAAAGGTAAGTGCTTTTGTTGTTGTTCTTTGTATTTTTCTGCACTCAAAAACGGTTTTTAAAGAAAATAAGAAAAACATTAGAAATAGGTAAGAATGGTTGATAACTTCCTGAAAATAAAAAGATAAAGAGTTGCTGTTTGAGTAAGGCTAAATGAAGGAAACATTTGGAAACTTTTTCATTCTACTCAAAAATTTTTGTTCTAATTAAAGTAGGTTTTTAACTATGAAAGTAACAAAGGTTCATGGTAAAAAAAGAAATGATAATAATGATACATATGTCAAATTTCCATAAAGTGAAGTGAAAGTTATCTGTATATGTATATGTTAATACACTTGATGGATTTATATATAAACAAACATATCCTTTATTTTTTTTAACTTACTTTTTATTATCTAATAATAGATGTTAGATATCTATATCAATATATAGAACTCTGTAAAACACAGAGGGTGCCAAAAAACTGTATGCACATTTTAGAAAGGAAAAACTTTATTGAAATTGTAACACTCAATATACACTGATAACAAAAGACAAATACAAGTCACATTTGGCTTCTGCAGTTACAAGAGGTGCTCAATGTGGTTACCATCCGCATAAATTTAATACAGTTTTTTCCTTTCTTAAAGTGTGTATATATTTTTTTGGCATCCTCTGTATATTCTATTATATGACTGTGTCATATTTATTTAGCTATTTCTTTTTTTAATTTTTATTAAAATATATCTAACATACAATATTATACTACTTTCAGGTGTACACCATAGTTATTCAAAAGTACCCACCTGGCACTATATCTAGTTATTACCATATTATTGATTATATTCCCTATGCTAAAGCAGTGATCACCATGATAAGTCCAGCAACCATCTGAAAGCATAACATGCTATCACAGTATTATTATTCTTGTTACTAGTGTCAGGTGTACAAGGCAACATAATAGTTAGACATTTACACCCTCACAAAGTGATGACCCCTCTCCCCCAAGCTACTACCCCTCTGACATTTTACATAGCTATTACAATGCCATTGACTATCTTCTTTATGCTATACTCCACCTCCCGTGACCATATATATATATATATATATATATATATATATATATATATATACCATATATATATATATATATATATATACACACACACACACATATATATATATATATATACATATATATATTCTTATAGTTACCATATAATATTATTCTCCTTCAGCTTCAGTTGTACAGCACATTGGTCATGCACCTACACAATCTATAAAGTGATCCCCTTGATAAATCCAGCGCCCATCTGGCACCTTACATAATCTTTACAATATTGTCAATTATATTCCCCATTCTGTATTTCATATCTCCATGAGTATATTGTGTTTACTAATTTGCTCTTCCTAATCCATTCACCTTTTCCTCATCTAGCAACCAATAGGTGTTTTTTTCCATATCTCTGAGTCTATTTCTGTTTTGTTTGCTCTTTTATTCTGTTCTTTAGATTCCACATATAAGCGAGATCATATGGTATTTGTCTTTCTCAGTCTGACTTATTTCACTAAGCATAATATTCTCAAGGTCCATCCATGTTGTTGCATGTTGAAATCCATGTAAAAGATTTCATTCTTTTACATAACGGAGTAATGTATAGATGTACCACAGTTTTTCTTTTTATCCAGTTGTCTATCGATGGGCATTTCAGTTGTTTCCATATCTTGGCTATTGTGAATAGGGCTGCAATAAACACAGGGGTGCATACATATTTTTGAATTAGTGTTTTGGATTTCTCTGATAGATACCCAGGAGTTAGCACAATATTATTGACTATATTCCTCATGTTGTACATTACATCCCCACGACTTATTTGTTTTATACCTGGAAATTTGAACCTCTTATTTTCCTTCACCTTCCCCACTTCTCTAATATTCAATTACAGTTGATATTCAATATTATTTTATATTAATTTCAGGTTTACAGCATAGTAGTTAGACATTTATATAATTTAAGAAATGATCCCCCTGACTAATACTCATGTGACACTATACATAGTTATTAAGTTATTATTGATTATATTCCCTATACCTTACATTTCCATGACTATTTTATAACTCCCAATTTGTATTTCTTAATCCCTTCATCTTTTGCACTCTTCTCCCAATCCCCTTCCCATCTATCACCCAAACAGATCTAGTATCCATCTGACACCATACATAGTTATTACAATATTATTTACTATATTTTTTATACTATATCCTACATCCGCATGACTACTGTGTAACAACCAATTTATACTTCTTAATCCCTCCCCATTTTTCATCGAACCCCAACCCTCTCCCATCTGGCAACCATCAAAATGTTCTCTGTTTGGCTTTGTTTCATTTGTTTGTTTATTTTGTTCTTTAGATTCCACTTATAAGTGAAATCATATGACATTTGTCTTTTGCTGTCTGACTTACTACACGCAGCACAATACCCTCTATGTCCATCCATGTCGTTGCAGATGGCAAGATTTCATTCTTTTTTAACATATGAGTAATATTCCATTGTGTATGTGTACAACCCCTTCCTTATTCATTCATCCACTCAGGATATCTGGGCTGCCTTCATATCTTGGCCATTGTAAATAATATTGCAATGAACAAATGAATGAGCATGTCCCCTTCAAGTAGCCTTTTGGGTTTCTTTGGATATATACCCAGAAGTGGGATTACTGGGTCCTTCTTTGTCTCTTATTATAGCCTTTGTTTAAAAATATATTAATACTTTGCCTGGTATAAGTATTGCTACCTCAGATTTTTTTGTTTGTTTGATTCCAGTTTCACAAAATGTTTTTTTCTATCCTTTTACTTTCTGTCTGTGTCTTTTGAAGTGAATCTCTTGTAGGCAGCATATGTAAGGGTCTTGTTTTCTTATCCATTCAGCAGCCTCATCTTTTGATTGGAGCATTTACTCCACTTACATTGAAAGTAATTGTTGATAGATATGCAATATTGACATTTTATTATTTATTTATTTTTATTTCTAATTTTTTTTTATTTTTTTGGTTAAAGAAGTCTCTCTAAGATTTCTTGCAATACTGGTTTGATGGCGATGAACTCCTTCATCCTTTTCTTGTCTGGAAAGCTCCTTCAATTCTAAATGATATCCATGCTAGGTAGAGTAGTCTTGGTTGGAGGTCCTTGCTTTTCATCACATTGAATATTTCATGTCAATTCCTTCTGGCCTGTAAAGTTTCTGTTGAGAAATCAGCTGATAGTCTTATGGGAGCGCCTTTGTAGGTAACTAACTACCTTTCTCTTGCTGCTTTTAAGATTCTTTCTTTGTCTTCAACCTTCGGCATTTTAAATATGATGTGCCTTGATGTGGGCCTCTTTGGGTTTATCTTGTTAGGGACTCTGCACTTTTTGGGCTTCTATATCTATTTCCTTTACCAGGTTAAGGAAGTTTTACATTAGTATTTCTTCAAATAGGTTTTCAATTTCTTGCTCTCTTTGCTCAAATCTCTTGCTCTTCTGGTAAGCCTATGATGTGAATGTTGGTACGCTTGATGCTGTCCCAGAGGCCCCTTAAACTCTCCTCATTTTTTTGGATTCTTTTTTTGTTTCGCTGTTCTGATTAAGTGTTTTCTGCTACCTTATCTTCTAAATCGCTGATTTGATCATCTGCTTCACCAAATCTACTGTTGATCCCTGTAATGTATTCTTAATTTCTGTTATTGTATTCTTTATTTCTGACTGGTTCTTTTTTATGTTTTCTATCTCTTTGTTGATGTTCTCCCTGAGATCATTGAGCACCCTAATAACAAGTGTTTGGAACTCTGCATCTGGTACATGGCTTGTCTCCATTTTGTTTAATTCTTTTTCTGGAGCTTTGTTCTGTTCTTTTATTTGGGACATGTTCCTTTGTCTCCCCATTTTGGCTGCCTCTTTGTGTTTGTTTCTACATGTTAGGTAGGGCTGCTATGTCTCCTGTCTTAGTAGAATGCCCTTATGTACTAGGTATGCTGTGGGGCTCAGTGGTGCAGTATCCCTAGTTACCTGGCATGGGTGCTCCACGTGTGTTTCTTGTGTGGGTTGTGTGTGCTTCCCTGTTGTAGTTGAGCCTTGTTTGCTGTTTGCATGTCATTAGTAGGAATTGACCATTAGGCTCATTGCTTGTGAGGACTGGCATGACTACAGTGGAGGAGTTGTGGTGCAGGGGCTGATCCTACAGAGCAGAATCTGCCTCAATAGGGCTCTCATGCCTGCCCAATTAAGTATTTCTTTTAGTGTAGATATTTATTTCCAGGTTTTTGCTAATACAAACAATTCTTATAAAATTTCCTGATTGAAAAATTATATACAAAATTATATACAGGTGGTATTTGGAATACATTCATAAATTATTTTGTTTTTCTATGTACATTATTGATTCTTCTGGAATTTATTTGGATATAAGGAGTACATTAGGAACACATCTTTAGTTTGTGTTTTTTCCCCAAAATTAGCCAACATTTTTTGCAATTTTTCTAAACAATCTATCTTCCCCCAATGATATTATAAAATTGTCATTTATCTCTATATTGATATACATATTATCTGTTACAAAATAAATTGCTATAAAACTCTAGATGGAAAATTGACAAAAACGATTATTCACCCAGAAAAATATGCAGTCGAGAAGAGTCACCCAAGAGGTATAGCTGATGTCAGAACAACTCTACTTTAGGAAGCAACTAGTAAAGTCGGTAAAATAGAGAAAAGCAGTTGTTGAAAAGAATTGACAAGAAACCACAGCATTTAGGACTTGAAGTAACAAGCTACAACAAAGTTGCTTCTTGAAAACACTCATAAAATTAGTACCTCCCTAACAGATTTATCAGAAAGAAAAGACATGAATTAACAATGTTAGGGAGGAAAGACATAACTATGGACATGAAGATATAGAAATCTTATGAACAACTGTATGCCAGTAAATACAAAAATGTAGGTGGAATGACAAACACAACTCTAAGACTAATGTAGACATGAATAGAAAATCTGACTAATGCTATATGTGTTACAATAATTGTATCTGTAGTTAAAAATCTTTCTACAAAGAAAACACCAAGCCTAGAATTCTTCTAACATTTAAGAAAGAGAATAAGAACCAACTTTGTGAAATGTCAGTAATTTTAACTTTAACAATACAACCTGGTAAAGACTACACAAGAAAGAGGAATTATAAACCAGTCGTTTGTCATATGGACACAAAAATCCTAAAACACTATTAGAAAATTAAATCCATATTTTAAAAAAGGAATAGAAGGGAACATCTTTAATCTGTTGGAGAATTTCTATGAATTTAATAGAGAAATATTGAAATTTTTCCCTTTGAGATTGGGAATAAGATAAAGATGCCCCATCACCACTTCTATTCTACAATGTGCCAGAGGTCCTAACAAGGGCGAGATGCCAAAGATATGGTGACTGGAAAGGAAAAAAACAAAACTATCCTTATTAGGAAAAAACATGATTGTGAAAAGCCAAAAGAATCTACCAATAAACTATAAGAATTATTAAATAGATTTAGGAAAGACCTGAATACAAGATCAATTGAAAAAATAATTGTATATGTGTATCTAGCAACAATTAGAAAATAAACTTTGAAAAGTGTGCCATTTACAATAGCAACAAAAAACATCAAATATCTAGGAATAAACCAAATCCAGCCAAAGATACACAAAATCTTTATAAAGATATTGCTGAGAGAAATTCAAGAAAGCCAAAATAGTTATAAGACTATGATGTTCATGGATTCAAAGTTTTAATACTGTAAAGATGAGTAGTCTTTCCAAATTTGTCTATGCATTTAATGGAATTCCAACTAAAATGCCAGTAAATTTTTATGGAAATGGAAAAAGCTGATTCCTAAGTTCAAATGGCAATGTCAAGAGGCTAGAATATAAATCAAATAGAACTGCTGATGGGAGTGTGAACTGGTCCCACCACTTTGGAAAACTGCTTGGCACTATGTCCCAACAAGTCTACAGAAATGCAAACGTATATTTACAGCAGCAAAAGTCATCATAGCCCCTAAATGGAAATAACCTAAATGTCTGTCAATAATAGAATAAATAAATAAATTGTGATATATTCATATAATGAATAAATAAGTGATTTCTACATGCAACATGAAGAATCTCACAAACAATCTCACATTTTGAGTAGAAGATGACAAATATGAAGTAGTATATATTATCTGATTCCATTCATATAAAAGTGAAAAACAAGGAAAGCTAATTTATGATGGTAGAAGGGCAAAGAATATGTAGTTGCATTGAGTTGTGGGGGTATAACTGGGAAGGAAAGCCAGAGTAATGCTGGGGTGCTAGTAATATTCCCTTTTAAAATCTTAAATTGTAACCATATGACTTATACACTTTTCCGAGTGATTAAGCATCAGTAAAAACATTTTTTTAAACATGCAAAAATAACCAGAAACATTTTGAAGAAGGTAGAGTATGGGAACAGTCTATATCTATGGAATTTTACATCGTGTTATGGATCTGCATTAATTAAAAAGGGTGTGGTATTGGTACACAAATAGATAACAACAGGAACAAAGAGCACGTTCAGAAATGGACCTAAATGGAAAATCAAATTTTTGTGCAACGTGTATGTAAAGAGTTACTTGTAATTTTGGTCAGTGGTTAGATTTCAATAAACTGAGTGACTAAACATAGTTAAAATGCTGAGTTATCAAAAGGAAGAAAATCTCTGGAAACAACTGAAATGCCTATCAATAGACAATTGGATAAAGAAATTGTGGTACATTTGTAAAATGAACTATTACTCTACCATAAAAAAAGAATGAAATCTTACCATTTGTAACAACATGGATGGACCTAGCAGATATTATGCTAAGTGAAATAAGTCAGACTGAGAAAGACAAATACCATATGATCTTACCTATATGTGGAATCTAAAGAACAGAATAGACTTGTAGATGCAGATGAACAAACTGATGTTTGCTAAGTAGGGAGGGGGGGTTGGGGGGATCGATGAGAAAGGTGAAGGGATTAAGAAGTACAAATTGGTAGTCACAAAATAGTCATGGGGATGAGAAATATGGTATGGGGAATATAGTCAGTAATGTAAAAACTATATATGATGTCAGATGGGTACTAGACTTATGGCGGGGGGGAATCACTGAATAAATAATACAAATGCCTAACCACTGCACTGTACACCTAAAATGAATATAAATTGATATTGACTATCAACGGTAATTATATATATATATATTACGGTATAGGGAATATAATCAATGGTATTGTAATAGCTGTGTACAGTGTCAGATGCATAGTAGATTGTTTGTACACCTGAAACTAATAAAAAATAAAAGAGAAAAGAAACAAAGTAAGAAAATCTCTAAAACAAATATTTAATGCCATGAGTACCCATGTAAAATGTATAGGACAAATTTCTATCGTATCTCAACAACCAACAGAAAAAAAATTGACTTTATCCATACACTTTTTTTCCACCTTCAGGGTGAGTAATAAAAAACTTGGTGGTGGTGGTGGGTAGGGATAACAGACTTGTTACTCAGTGAAAAAAGTAAAAATGTTGACCACACACCATTTTATTTATCATCTATATTGAGTCAGAGAGGTGTTTTGTTTTGTTAAACCAGTATAAGACTGTAAAGGAGTTTGTACCATTTTAAGTGATAGAAACCCCACCTCAAGTCAAAAAGCGGTTTCTTGGTCTCTTTACTTCAAACATCTGAGGGGTTTTGCTTTGAGAGAGGTTGAATACAGAAGATTAAACAGTGTCATCAGGACATGGCTTCTCTCTCAGATGTCTATTTCCCCTGTGATCACAAGATGGCTGGCAGCAGCTCCCTAGCCTGCATGCTACTGGATTCCCATACAGTGAGAAGTCGGGCGTCTTTGTCCCAACATTCCCTGCAAAGGCCTCACTATATGTATATATCTAATTGTTGCTAGATACACAAATATACATGTATATATGTGTGTGTGTGTGTGTGTGTGTGTGTGTGTGTGTGTGTATATATATATATATATATATATATATATACACACACATGTATATTTGGCTCTAAATCCATCATACCAATCACGCTAGCTGGAGAAATGCATGATTTGAGTGGTTTAGTCCTAAATCACATATTCCATATCTAAGCTATGGAGACATCAATCTATGGGCTGAGTATGGGAAGGAGATGGACCCCAAAAGGAAATAGGAATGTGACCACCAAGAAGAGGCTCCTAGATAGCAAAATGTCTTCTCTAGAGTAAAATACACTTGGGATGGGGGCAGGAGAAGCGGCCCTATAGATTTAAGCTTGGCATATGTTTATTAATATTAAAAACTGGATAGCTGCCATGAAGTGAATGTTTGTGCCAACCTCTTCCCCCAATTCATATGTTGAAGTCCTAACCCTCAATGTGATGGTATTTGGAGGTGGGGCACTTGGAGGGTGACTAGTTCATAAGAGTGGAGCCCTCACAAATGGGATTAGTGCCCTCATAAGAGACAGGAGAGGGATGATCTCTCTCCCCATGGTGTGAGGAAATAGCAAGTAGGCTGCTGTCTGTAAATCAGAAAGAGGGCCCTCACCAGAACCAAATCATCTGGCACCCTGGTGTTTGGCTTCCCAACCTCCAGAACTGTGAGAAATAAATTTCTATTGTTTAAGAAACCCGGTCTATAGTATTTTGTTATGGCAACCCGAACAGATTAAGACAGCCAAATCTCACTTCTTGAAAAAGTAAAGATTTAATGAGGTAGAAAAGTGTTCCCCATCCCCTATATTTTCCCTCATGTTTTCAAGTTTTCTGTGGTTATTTGGGTGACAGTATTTGTTGAGATGAGCTAGCCTAGAATGCGAAACGAGTGCTCAAAATAACTGATGATTGCTGCCACTGCACAAAGACCATTTTGTGCCACAGGAGCTGTATCTTTTCAAATCCTTTCTTTCTATTATTGGTTTTAAATAATGTTTCTGACACGATTCCATTTTTCTTCCTGTCAACTGTCAGTAAACAGGTATTGGGCATTATTTGTAGGACTGTAAATACATTACACGGGAAAAAAAAATGAGTTCTTAAAAAGCCAAGAGAAATGTCTCCAGAGACATTTACCAAACGTGGTATTTATGTGGGTCTGAGAACGAAGTTTCAGAAAGTTCCAAATGAAAAGTCTGGATCACAAACTAAAGTCTCTTCCAAATCTGTCTCTGTTGCAGCCCCTGGACACATTTCCCTTTTATTTCTAATCTGGAAGTTCGAGAACGTTTTTCATGGTCAACTCAAATTGTTTAGTTAATGGTCTAAGAATAATTCTCGGGAGCATTCATCAGCATATATATTATCACTCCATTCCTCTGACTGAATTAAATGTATCTATTGTATTCTTGCTGAATAAACTGATCCCTGGAATTAATCATCTTCTTTTTACCAGCTAGAAATTGTAGACATTTAATGAATATACCTACATCAATCAATGTAATGAGTCTCATTGTCTGGGGTTTGAAATATACTGATCGTTCTAATCTTGAAATATAGTCGACATTCATCCTTATTCCAAGTTTCCAAGTTCATCCCTCCTGCCTGCCTAAAGAAGATAATTTAGCTGAAGCTTTTTTTAATGTGGTTCTTTAGGTTCGGGGAACTCAAGTGCATCTAGGGGTATGTGCAGAAGTGCCTAAGCAATCTGCATTGTTTACTACAGTACACCTTAAGCAAATTACACAGTTTCAGTTTCTATAACAGAGAATATCTGTCATCCCAGTAGGAATATTCCAGCATCACGCTGGTTAATTTTACCCAGGGGTATCTGCTGCAGCCTAGCCAAGAAGGAGGATGGGATGTTGACATGGCTGCAGCATCTGTCCCTCGGTAGAGAGCCATGGTAGAGTCACCTGGCCTGACAAGACAGGCAGGGGCCCCTGTGCCCCGCCCCCCAGAAGCTAACACGAGGCCAAAGTGATGGCCTTCCTGAATAAAGGGGGGCCATCAGTAATCAAATACAGTACAGATTATTAAGTGGAGTCAAACCTGAGTCATAATTAATGGGTTTTGGTTTCTGTTTGTTTTCAGTTGTTTGAATTTATGAACTTCTTGGCTGAGAACGTTATCTTCTGTTACATGGGCCTGGCGCTGTTCACATTCCAGAATCATATCTTTAATGCTCTTTTTATACTTGGAGCCTTTGTATCCTTTGAAATATTGAACATGGGGTGACAAGGGAAGAGAACAAACTACTTACTTTTACTGATTATTCTGTTAAATTCTTAAAGTAATTTCCTCAGGTTTGCTGTGGGGCTCAAATTTAGGGCAGACATGTAACTTCTAGTTAGGAGAGAAAAGCATCCTAAGAAACTGGGGCCTTTAGTAAATGCTTATGGTTCCAGATAAGAAATTTGGAATCTATTGAGGGAACTAAAGGGGAAAAACTAAAGGAGAATGACATTTTTTGAATATTCACAATATGTTTAAAATTATGAATCATTTCCATAGAAATATGTTAATCCAGTCTTTATAAATAAATGTATTTAATTTGCATTAGCGTGTATCAGAAGACAGTCAGGATTATTAATCTTTAAAAATACTTTCATTATAAGATGGTAAAATCTTCTTTCCAGTAAGGATTTTGAGAGTAGGATATATAGAATAAAGATCCAATGAAATTAGCATGATGGATGTGCTTTCAATATTTTAATCATTGTGGACATGTAAGTTTATTTTAATAAGATAACCCTTTCTTATAAACAGAATAACAGACAAAATCTAGACATCACTTTTAATGCAGTGGACTTTTCTACCTCTAGGCCTGGGGTACAGGCCTTCCCAGTGGGAATGGATGTCTGTATAAAAGGATACTGAGGCACTGAGGATGTTTCCACGGATAGTCAGCAGCTGTTGTCCTTCTTTCCACTTGGACAATGGACAGACAGATGCCCCTCAATCATAGCAGATGCTCTTACAGCCAGAAAAGCGACCCTTCTCTGTAAGCCCTGTTCCGATTAAAACATCTGTGTTTACCTCCTGTTCTTTCCTCACGGAGCACTCAGCTGACTCTCTAATTTCATCCCAAACCTGGATCTTAGGAGGAAGCTCCCTCCTCACAAATCACTCCATCCCATCTGAGGGTAAACTAGAATAGACAGACTATCAGGGAAGGAGTCCTAGATGTCAACAGGAGGGTGGTGACGACCACCATTATTTTCATAGATTTAACCTATCAAGTCTGGATTTAGTAAAATGCCCCTGAAAGTGTTAGTTGCATTATACGTTTAGACAGGCAATTCCTCTCAAAATTAAATCTACCAGAAGCAAAAAATAAGTGAAGCTCGCTAGAGATGGGGAATGTGAACTGATGGAAAGTGAGGTGGTAATCATGAGAAAGTACATTTATCCTTTCTAAAGTGCTGCTTGAGAAGCTAATGCCGGCCACCGAATGGTCTCTGCCTCACATTTTGCAGCAGAATTGAGCATAGAGTCAGTCATCAGCAACATAAATGTAATGAGAAAATTTACAGTGATTGAAATGGTATTGGGTTAACAATTGTAAACCAAATATAGATTCAAAGAAATGCTCTCTATTATTTCTGGAAAGGAACTGACATTGAAAGATGAATTTTGGAAGCAAGTTGGACATACGAGTACATGTCTGGACATGTTTATCCCTGGTGTCTGTGTCATAATATAGAGAAACCTAAAGACGTAATAATTAAAGCTCAAGAACGTACCCCATCACGGCAGCACCATTTTCCTCAATGTTTCCCTGTGCCTCTCTCCAGCTAGCAATTTTTGTTGCCAGAGCCTGCAACATATATCCCCTCTCCTTTCTCCTGAATCTGGGCCGAAAACAGAAGATCCCCTGGAACTTTCAGCACATGATGATGTTTTCAGGTACGTGAACTGTGTTAGATGTCACTGCTACTGTTCTCACGCTCTCACAGGACGTGCACAACCATGAGGAGGCTTAGAGACCTAGGGAAGCATAACTTCTCTTTACCCCACTGGGCCTAGCACCTCGCTGATACTCTGAGCAACGGTGGGATTTCTCCTTCTGGAAGGAAAATTAAATGAAAGGAAATCTTGTTGGGATGGCCTCAAGGTACAGTACCTGCCAGAAACTGACCTACAATCAGCATTGGACTTTCCCCTGACCTATTTCAGATCAGTTTTTATATTGGGGAATTTGCATGATCATGAAGGTAAGGAGTCTGTAAATGGTGCCATCTCTGTCCAGTGTTAAGTCTCCTTCTCCTTCAGTATGCTAAGCTCCAGGACTTCTCGTGGTTAATACAAAAGCAAATCATGTCTAAGTATGCTCTGTTATTAGTGGAGAAAACAAGTATTAATTACATAATCACCAAGTGCCAAGAGCATGCCAGGCACTGGTGGATGAAATGGACAAAGTCTCTGCTTTCAAAAAGCTTATGTTCTCCATGCTTAAACCACACCTGATGCCTCCTTTTTCCAAAAGAAAATAAACCAAATGAATCTGTTGACCCTGAACTCCTCTGGGGATTATGGTTTCTTTCTGTTCAATCAATATTCCTACCATTAGTCTTTCCTGCTTGGAGACCTGTCTGCTTATATGCCTTCTATGTGTGTATCCACTTATATGACACACGGAGGCCGTTCATTGGAAGATATGTGAGAGTAAAACAAACAAAGAAACTTCTCCCAGAATAGAGCAAACAAATAAAATTTGGGGTGTAAGGCTGCCATTGAAAAAGTGAAAGAGACTATTATTTATTGAATATCTACTATTTGCTACTCATTACAGATCAATCCTATGATGTAGATATTAACCCATTTTTCAGATGGAGAAACTGAGATTCAAGATCTCAAAGAGGTTATGTAACTTGGCTGAGGACTCAATCATTCCTGAGCTCAGGTCTGTGAGACTCCACTTTAAACCCAACCAAGGGTCTGAAAACCCACATTTCTAGAAGCAGTACTAGGAATAAAAGTCTTGTTTCACTTTCAGTTTCATTGTAGCCTGTTCCACACAGTAAAGGGTGGCAGCTCCCAGGCTGAGAATGAGTTGTTTGCCTCCACAGGCAAATGAAGATCCAGAGTGAAAAACTGTCCTTCTGCAGGGCACTGAGAGTACTTCCCTCCTTTTCCAGACATGCTAGAGTGAGAGAGAGTCGTAAAAGGGATAAGTTGGACTGACAGGTGACCATTCACTTAAAGCAGCAATGAACTTTGGTGAGGAGGTCAGTTCTATCTTGGGAACGCAAAAAGGCATATTTGTTCACTTATAAATAGGAAGTCAGCACCGGGTTTTGTTTTTGCAAAGCATTTCTAGGGGTTGGAAAGCACTCTGCCTTCTTTCAGAACATCAGTAGTTTTATTCTAGAGAATACTGGCTTATTTTTAACACTGGATGTTATATTTTAAACAATGCTTTACTTTACAAAGACTACTTTGAGAAAGTGTAGGGTTTTAGATAACCATATCGAGATGTGAAGTGTCTGCCCAAATGGCCAGCTGGCTTGATGATTTCTCCAGGCTTTGGCCCTTTCTATGTTCGCTTAGCTATAGAATTGGGGCTGCATTAAAAACTGAGGCCAGTAATAAGGTGTGTATAACTGGGAGACATAAGGCAGCCTGGGATTGGATGATATCTTTATGATACTCTAAAGCAGGAGTCAGCAATCTGTGGCCTTTCAACCAATTCTAGCCCGTGCCACTTTTGTAAACATAGTTGGAATACAGGTAGACCCCTTCTTTTGCATATTGTCCATGGCTACTTTGGCAGTATAGGGACAGAGTTGAGTTGTTGCAACAGAAACCATATGGTCTACAAAACCTAAACTATTTGCTATGTGGCCCTGTTCTAAAGCATCTACACCCCCTAGAAGGAAAGAAATACCCCATCGCATTAACAGGGTTGACATGATTAATGTAATTCACGGGACTGCTAATGAGCTACTTCTATCTTTAAAAAGACCGTCATGCCAAAATTTCAGGACACCTACATGCATGACTATGATGTCCAGAGAATGACACCCATTGTCTTTCACATTGAGCATCCATGTCGTCGGCCAGTCGTCGAGTCACTTACTGTGAGAAGTTTAGCAGCTTAGCCTCAAGGGTCACAGTCACCTTCGGCCAAAATGAACTTCTGCTTATAGATTTGATTGGATTTTTAT
Source organism: Rhinolophus ferrumequinum (assembly GCF_004115265.2). Lineage (NCBI taxonomy): Eukaryota > Metazoa > Chordata > Mammalia > Chiroptera > Rhinolophidae > Rhinolophus > Rhinolophus ferrumequinum. The sequence goes on along the minus strand of NC_046285.1, from coordinate 2,734,779 downwards.
ATACTTTTCACATTGAAATGAATCTGAACAACCAAGTGATGGGGTTACTTCGTCATTTTTTTAATGCCATTTTTACTACAAGTTAATAATATTGATGACATTCCCTCGTATGGTGGAAAGAACTTTGGATTTTCCACTAAAAAAGCTGTCTTCTTAGTTTTAAAAGGAGGAAATTGCAACATTACATGGTTATGTAATGGAATCATAGATGTTCAACTCAAAAATCACTTTACACCTTTCATGAGCAATGTTTTGAGACTCACAGCCAGGGCAGAGTAGGATAAGCATATTGGTCTATTTTGCAGATTGAAAGAGTGGGGGAGCGGGGAGAGAGTGACATGGAGAGATGGAAAGGTTGGGTGTTTTGCTCACAATCTCATGACAATTAGAGATAAAATTGAGACTTTAACCCAAGCTTCTTGACTTTGAATTTAGAGCCTCTCATCTACATGACCCTACTCTAAATTTACCCTCAAGGTCATGAGAACAAAAGTTAAATGAAAACCATGCCCTTCCTAGCCCAGGCCAACCCCAGCATGTCTAACATGTCCCTCATGCAAACCCAGCCCCATCCAGTTAACAACAAACCAAACACGTGGAAGACGCCCCTTCAAGCCATTGGTTCTGGTTGTAGACTGCACTCACTGACCCCGTCAGAGTGGACGGAGTCTCAGGTGAGTTCACCACCTGCAGGTCAATTTTTTTCTTCAAAAGAGAATGCTCCAGGCTGAACTGATTTTCTGCTTGAATTCTGATATGCCTCACTTAGGACCTACAGTGTTCATGGTATTTGCCAGGAAATAAAGAATTTAAAAGGTCAACTTAAGGTAACATAAACCAGAGGAGGAGGTAAAGAAGCATATCAAAGAATACGCTGTCTAGCGTTTTTTGGGTTCTTCTGCTGAAACCAGAAGAAAATCCCCTCCCTTTAAAGAATATTTACTTTATAATATAATCTGATATTCTTACTTATGCCTAGAGTGGTTTTGGTCATCCAATAAGGATGATGTTGGTCGCCTTCTGTCAGAATGCAGTCCGTACTTCACTAGTACACTTAGATTGAGGCTTTCTTTACATAGCTTAAAATGTTTTCAGAGTCCTTTGGAAAAGGTATGCAAAATGACTTTTCACTTAAAATGCGAGTATGAATTTATTTGCGCATGCACTCATTCATAACCATGCATAGCTATTCATTCACTGATACCGTTTCTTGGGTAGGTATTTGGGTCAGCTGAGACCAAGATGGCCCTGCGTAAGAGGCGTGCGCTCGACAGAGAGCTTGGCGTTGGCCCAAGCTCCTTCCCCGAGACAGTGCAGCCCAGGTGGTTCAAAGGTGGGCCAGATAAGACCCAGACTTTCTTGGTCAATTACACCTACCCTCTGGTAAATCCTTTCCCATCATTTTTACCCACATGTAAGTGTGCCCTTTGGGCACTGGGCAGGAAAGAGCTGGTGATGCCTTCCCAGCAGAAGCGGATTCACTTGTAAAGTTAATGAAGCTTCAGCTTGAGGCTCCCACTCTTACACGAGCCCCTTCCAAGATCCTAGGAGGGACCCTAGCTGTGTGTTCTGATGGTATGCAAAGTTTGTAAAAGACTTTTTGTACTAGTTTTCTTTAATGGGACCCCCAAAATGCATATGTTTCTCAGGCCCCACAAAACCTGAATCAGACTTGTCTCCAAATCTGAATACCCCTGGAGGTGAAAGTGTGCCAAGGGATCCAGCTGCTTGTTCCTCTTCTCCTGGCAGTGAGTGGGGCCTGCAGTGAGCACTGAACAAGGGCTGGGAGCTCTGGGCGCAGCGCTGGTACAGCAATGCTTCTGAGTAAAACACGTTCTTCATGGCCGTTCCCACCGCCACCACCATCACCCGCGACCCGCCTCCACCGTCTGCCTCTGGAGTGGATTCAACAGAATGAAGCGACGGTCAGGGCCCAGATCGAGTTTCTCAATAGCACACTTCCTATCCAATTTGTGTTGTAGAGACTAGCAATCTACACATACACACACGCACACGCGTGCACACACATACACACGTGCACACACACGTGCACACACACGCACCCACGCACACATACACATATGCATGCACACGTGCACACACACGCACCCACACACGCACACACACACATACACATACACACACGCACACACGCACACACACATACACATACACACGTGCACACCCACGCACACACCCACGCACACACACACATACACATATACACGTGCACACACACGCACCCACACACACGCACACACACATGCACCCACATATGCACACACACGCACATACCAATGTGCACACGCACGTGTGCACACACACGCACACACGGACGCACATGCATACACACATATGCATACACACTCGTGCACACATGAAGCCTTAGAAACTGAACATGAGAAATGGCGTCAAGGTCAGGAGTCTCTGTCTTTTCTGTCTTGAGAAGCTGTTAATAATGCAAATTTCGGTTTTGGTAGCTAGGTTGCAGTCAAGAGTCAGTTGAGGAAGACTACCCTGAGACATTCCTAAGACCTTCGTTACCTTCAAGGCCAGGGCTTGGGAACTGCTCTGCGTATGCTGTGACACCCAGCACAAAGGATTTAAGAGGATGCTCAGCTCTCTGAAATGTCCCTGTCTCTCTTGAGCACAGCCCGGGCTAACGCCAGAGTGAGCTGCCCTCCCCCAGCCCTCAGTTCCCTCAAAACCCAAAAGGCACAGCTCTGTGGTTTAAATTGAAGGAGATATGCTTCGCACAAATGACCTTTCCTCTTGATGTGGCACCTATGAAAAGATCAGGCCTCTTGTTTTAATTCAAACCCATGTGCTGCAATTTTTATTTAATTTAAAACTAAGTAAGAACCGGGAGTTGCTGAAAGGAAGAGAAATGTTACGCCCAATGGAGCCCAGCTGCATTCCTGCAACCTCTGTGACCTGGGGACTGTGGCCTGTCGGTGACAGAGCCTCATGCAGAGCGGCTGCACTGAGCCAGACAAGACAGAGGCCCCGAGCCCCTGGGCGGGTTGAAGGAGCCTGACAACATGTCACAGAGTATGCTCCCCAATGCTGGTTTCTGCTGCACAGAGACACTGACACCCCAATGTGCCCTATCTTATAAACTAGAAGAGTTTCACAAGGGAGGGTGGCTGCAGTGTACAGATATAACATGCAACCTCATCCCTGCGCTCAGATGCCATAAAGACAGCAGCAGTGCTGCCAGGTTTGGCTGCTAATGTTTGTTGCTCATTGGGTTGTCCACCAGCACTCATTAGCGTTCAGCACCAGCGGATTAAGAGAAAGGCATACAGAAAAACCTATCAAGCAGGAAAATTTTTATGCTACCATTCATTTTCTACCCTCAATGGTGAAAGACTGCCATTGTTATTCAAGTTTGGGGAACACTATTTTGCAGCTCACGGAACACCAGTGTGCTCTGGGAGGACAGTGTACTATGAGGAACGGCGTAAGAACCACTGTCGATGTGCAAGAGGCCCCCTTTCTCACTGTCTTTTTGGTGAGCTATCAGTTGGGCCATGGTCAGAGCCAATTTGAGACTTTAACCCTTAAGTAGCCTTGCCCAGCAGAATGTCAGTTCAGCCAGGAAGTAAACATATGTAGAATTCATGAAAGTGAAGAGCCAAGGTCATTGTTTCAGTGCCTAGGAACCAGAATCTGTATCTGTGACAATCCAAGCCAATGGAACGCCATTAAGCCACCAGGACTGTCTCACAATTCCCAGCCTCCACGTAAAAGGGACACTTCCATGTGCTCTCTTAATCCTTGATACCCAAAGTGTAGTCTTCAGGCCATCTGGCATCACTTGGGAGCTCCCCAGAAATACTGAATCCAAACCTGCCTTCTAACACGATGCCCCGGTAATTTACATGCACATGAAAGTTTGAGAAGTACATCCCAGCACGTCATCGCAATTCATGGCTTCTGTTCTGAGCTTCTGTCTTCCATCCATTTCTCCCGCTTCATTCTGATTGTTTTAAACCCTCCCAAATGCTAATCTTGCTTCTTGTTCTTCCATTTGCCATCTCAACATAGCAGCATAGCAGTGTTTGGCCAGTTATTGAATTTCTTCCAGTTCCTGGAGCATGCTGACTTTCCCCCTATTCACTCAGCCTCTCCCTCTGCCCAGAACCTTTTCCACACCCACCCACCTTCACTCTTTTATTCATCTATCCTTTAGATCTTTTATTCAGCTATTCCTGTTATTCGTTAGATCTTGGCTTAGACATCACTTCCTGTAGAAAGTCTTGGTGATGCCTCAGTTCTGGGCTGGCCCATCTCATGTGTTTTCATAGGCCCAATCCTACTCCTCTTCTAGGACGCATCACATTCTATTGTGGTTTTTGGTTTGCCTGCCTGTATGCGCTCTAGACTGGGAGCTTTGTGAGGCCAATACTTATCTGTTTGGTTTACTCTGTACCTCAGCACCCAGCACACTATAATTTTAACAAAACAAAATGGTTTTAATTGTCGATCTCCATCCTTACAATTACTGTTGCTTAGCTCCTACCTGTAAAACCAAGCAAGCTTGGTCTGAGAGTCTGAGAGCTGCTGATGGGCCTAATTCCAGAATTGGAAGTTCCCAGAGCTTGTAGAGCAGGATGGTCAGGAAAGCACAACCTTCCACAAACAACTGGTGCGTAAAGAGGCAAATGAACGAACAAACTACAACATTGTCTAAATGTTGTACACTACAGCATTGTCTAAATGTGTCTAAATTTGCACACTTCAACTAAAATGCCACTTAAGCAATAATAATTTTAAGGACAGAATTCAATCAACAAATAAAACCTTTTTTTTTTTTAGATGAAAGAAAATATTTTTCACCTATTCACTGCTGGCCAAAAAGCCCTTCCCTGAGTGTTGATAACAGTAAATATTGTTTGCACTCTTGAAAGGTAGTATTCGGGTCTGAGAACATTTTTCAGGTCTTTGCTTGCTCTGTGTTGGGGAAATGGGTTTCTTTTCCAGTTAAACACCTGAGATTTCATTTAAAACCTTGGGACGTTTACACGAGCCAAGTGATTTGAATCAAGAATCAGGCTAAACCTAACTTCAGCTTAGGTTAGGAAAAATTTTGTTTTTTAGGTTTTTTGTTTTTGTTTTTGTTTTTTTTTAAGTACATGTGAGGGTTATCTGAGATTCTAAGCTCTCTAAGCAACAGGACTCTTTCCTTCTCTCTTCCCTTGTTCGTACTTTCAGAGAGAGACAGGTTAGATGACATTTTCATGCTATCAAACATTCCTTGTCAGGCCTATGTCTTTGCAGGGCCCCACCCAGAATCCGGTGTTCTCTCTCCCTTCTGTGCTGTAAATCCTTCTTGCTGTGGGTATACCTTGTGCAATTGATTAGACCAGTATCTCTTCCTTACCAGTACAAGGCCACTAACCAGATAATGTGGCACACACTCAGAACTTTTTCCTCCATCGGAGGAGAGAAACTTCCACCGAGCCCCAATCCCTCTCACGTGGTACCCACTGTGGCCTAGGGCAGGCGTTAGAGAGCAAAGTGGCCCAATGGAGTACGTCTTCAAATGGGACAGGGTTAACCAGCTTATGCAGGAAATGAGTCATGAAAATGTCTTAACCAGTGTGTCAAGCAATCACAGAAATGTCCTCTTGAATAATGAATAAGTACAGCAGCATTGCTGTGACAAAGAAGATAAGCATAGTCGAGCCATATGAATTGCAGATCCCATTAAGTCCTCAGAGTTTCAAAAACTGAGTAAGTTTATGTGATTATGATAAATTCAGAAGAGCCCAGAAGTAGCTGAGAACTGTGGTCAGCCCCGTAGAGTTGTTTTCTCCTGTAATTAGGACAAAACATGATCATTCTTCACTTAGCTGCGAAATAAATTTACAATAAAAATTACTAATGCTAGCATTTTTGTGCAGCAATTTAGATTCTGCTATTTGGCACACCACGATATTTTCTAACTAGGAAATATTGTTTTGTTGAAGTGTAGTGAGCTCAGGCTTCGAAGCCGCATGAGGGTCTGTGACGAACTCTCTCCAAACAGTTCCATTGGCTAAAAAATTGGGATAATAATGTTTACCTTAAATGGTCAGTGCTGAAAATCAGACTAGAAAATGTATGCACCATGCCTGGCCCTGGGACTGTTCCGAGGAAACACTCAACAAATGACAACAGGGTTTCTATCACTTTCTTTAACCACTACAGATGAGAGAGTCGTTAGTGCTTCACAGAGATGCGATTCCTATGAACTCACAACTGCTCTTGGGAAAACCTCTTATCCGAGACTGAGATTTTCCTTCCAAAGGGGGTTTGGCTGTCAAATTCCTGTGGAAGACACAGCCTGAGGCCATGCTAAGTGCTAGTGCCATACCTGTGGAAGGCAAGACACAGGGCTCCTTGTCCTTTCCTTCACTTAAGGACAATTGTTAATACTCTACCTTTAATTGCAGCAGTGACTTACTTGTGGCACTAATATGTGAATCAAAATGTTGTGACTCCAAGTACCAGCTTTTGTGAGGAGAATACACTGTAGCCTACTCGGGGACCAATAGGCCCATGCAAAATGCCACTATCTACTTAGACATTTATTGAGTGTGAGAAAGTGGCAAGATCTTGTACATCATTCGACCATCCTATATGGTGAGAGACTTTGACCAAAACAAGAGCAAGCCAGCCCTTGACAGACTCTGAGTAATGAAAGGAGACAATCCAGAATGCCTGTCGCCTCTCCCTAGAAGTATACAGGAAAATAAATGATTTTATCATTTAATTCAGGAACTTACTGTGTGCATTTTGGTTTTTCAGGATGTCAAGAGTGTCACAAATATCTGAATGATATTTTGAACCAAAGTAACCTGTCTGTCCACTGAAACAAACAAATGGACTACATTATTTTTTTTTCATATTTTGTCCTGATTTTGCATATTAATTGCTTGTTCTGGCACTATGTAGAAATAACCTTAGAAAACTATTCACATATGTGAACCAATTTCAAAAAATTAGTCTGTCTAGGCCAGGCACAAATCCTAATTCTGCCCTGGGTTGTGTGGCTAGACTTCAAAAGAAGTCATTAAGATTGACTCAAATAAGTTATATATGCAAATGAGCAAGAAGCAGTTACATTTAAAAATGCCTTGTGATAAATTGTCATATGGTCATTAAGTAATTTAGGAATTTATGGCATTAACCCTGATATATTGGGTATGTTCAAATGCTCTTTAGCAACCAAGTCCTTCACAGACAGACCAAACCTCGGTGAATACGGCTGGGACCCAACCCCACAGCCCAGCCTCCCACTGACTCTTTCTGGAAGGCTCTTCCAAAAGCACCAGGGACTTTTAGAGACCCTGGATCTGCATGAATGCAGAAGAAGACACAACGGCAAGTGCCCAGCCTACGAATGACAGCCTTGCGCCCCCTTACAGGATCCCTGGTCCCATCTACCACACTCTTCCCCTAGTGCCTGAAAAATGTCACTGACTTTCCTGGAGCTCCATTAAATTCTACAAATAGACATGAAAGTGCACATGTTAATAAGTATTTCAACACATGACTTTTAGGAGGATAGTGTGCTATCCTTCCTGAACAGATTTCTTCCTTCTAATTGTTTTCTTCCTGGCAGAATGTTCATTTGGGCTGCACAAGAAAATGAGAGTTTAGACTGGAGAGTAAAAGTCCTGTCATTTTAGATTGGCGCGGCCTGGGCTGGGGGTTGGGTGAGGGGTAACATAATGTCAATGATGCTGGGGAAAAGGGAGAGAGAGGGGTGGGAAGGAAGGAGGGAAGGAAAGGAGAGAGAGAGAGAGAGAGAAAGTTGGGGAAGGGGAGCAAAAGGCAAAACATCTATTTCAAAATGTTGCCTCCGTTTGATCTTCTGCCTAGGAAAGGGGAAGAAACTTTTCCTCTTCATATATTTCCTTAAAATTCAAATTTTTAAGATAACCATGATTTTTTATCTCTGTTATGGATTAAGTATTCAGTAGCGGGGATGAAACACAGACTGAATAACCAACTATAATATTTATTATGTAACCTTGACCACTCCATCCCTGCCAGACCCTATTTCATTATCTTTTAATAACTATTCTGTGATTCTATAGGGACATGTGGGGAGAGAGATGTAGGGTAAGTTGATGTAGAGAGACTTAGGATAGGCTGAGCTGCTGGAACACACAGAATCCCAAAATTCAGTGGTGGAACCACAGTAGTAAATGCTCTCAGGCCAGGAGTGATATTAACATGGGGACGGGGAAAAAGAACCCTATTTTCCAAATGATGCTTCAGATATCACCAGGCTCCTTCTATTTTGTAGCACCACAATTCCCTAAGACACGGGGTCTAAAAGTATGGTGCCTGGACTAGGAGTTTCAGCATCATCCCAGGAACTTGTTAGAAATGCAAATTCTCCGGCTCCACCTTGACCCACTCAATCAGACACTCTAGGGATAGAGTCCGGCAGTCCGAGGTTGAATAAGTCCTCCAGGTGATTCTGATGTAGCTCAAGTTTGGGAACCACTGCTATAAGGACACACTGTGATGGTAAAAGGGGAAAGAAAGACTAGGGCAAGGACAGCTGCTTCTTCAAAGTCTTGACCCAGGAACTCCACACATCACTGTCGCTCTCATTTCACTGGTGAGAACCAGCCCTATGGCTATATCTAGCTGTAAGAGATGCTGGGAAGTGTAGCTTATGCAGTTATAGCAGCATACCGTGTGTGAGAATGGGTTCTGTGGACGGATAGCCACCTTTGTCAGAACAGCCTGCTGCAGTAGGAACAGGGTCACCATTTATAACATTGCTCCTCTGGGAAAAGCAATCCACTGTCTAGAGTTTCTCAAGCCCAGAAACTGTTGATATTTTGGACCAGATAATTATTTTTTATTGGGGGCAGTCTTGTACACTGTAGGATATTTAGCAGCACCCCTGGTCTCTACCCACTTCATTAACAGTAGTGCCCCCCCCACCCCCACCTCCAGTTGGGAACACCCATAAATGTCTCCAGACGTTGCCAAATATTCCCTAGGGGACAAAATCACTCATGTGGAGAACCACTGGTCTAAACAGAAAACTTATAACTTGTCCTTTAGAATACAACCTGACCATAAGTTGTGTACTGCTCATAGGATATTTTCTTTTTTCTGATCTCTCTTAGCCTTTCTCTTGAAATCTTCCATTGAAGATCTCAGTTAGTAGCAAGAATAATTCCATAGTTAACTGCCACATCTACCTTACCTACATAAAAATAAACTTCCAAAGCTACAGGCATCTGTGCATGTTGACTTAGACGTGTGACAGAGCTAATCTTATTTACAATTACCTTTCCTGACTGCCCAAGGCATCCAAAAACAAACTTCATATTATGCAAAAATATACTGAAGTTATGTTGCATTCTTTCTCAGTGGACTTAAGTTTAAATGATTCAAGTTCAGGGAGAGAGATGAAGGAAAGAAAGTTCTGCTTGCCTAACACAGACTTAGTTTCCAGAAAAACTCAATTTATTTTTGAATGCAGAAGGCTTTTCCACTGAAACAATGTGTTGGCTTCACTTCTATGTGACAAAATGGTGTTGAACTGAAAATGGAGCTGTGTGGCAAGGCTGTACTATCCTGGAAAATGTATTTTGAACCAAACTGACATTCTAGCTGAAAGTAGTTATCCTTTGCAAGGTCATGGAACTTCAGCAAGGGTAAAAGCAATGCATAATTGAATTGTAGACCTAAATTAAGGTTTGAGTTATCAGATTAATGATAACGATGTGTTAAATCTTTGAAATCAAACCCCTTACAGTACTTGAAATGAAAGGGAAAAAGGGATTGCAATGGATTATATCCCAAATGTCTGAGGGACATTTCTGTTAAAAAATGGATTGGTTTCTCAGGGACATTTCTGCATTCCTGTCCATCTGCTGCTCATTTTCATTTGGGTTCCAGCTGTGTTTCAGATGCAAAATATGACCTTTCCCTCATCTATTCATCCAATGCTTGAGGAAAGCTTACTCCAGGGGAGGCAGCAAGTCTTCTCTTACCGAGTTCTTGTGAAGGGACACAGATCTTAAGATTAAAAAATAAACATGAAAATTTCAGATGATGATAAGTGCAACAAAAGACATACAAAAAAAGACCTAGGTTAAAGTGAGGGCGCTTAGAAAGTCAGGGCAGCCATTCTGAGGACTGAGACGATGAGAACAGCCGGGGGCAGCCCGGAAGGAAAGCTGGAGGTGGGAGGAGAGGCATGTACGAAGGCCTCGATGCAGGAACAAACTTGGCTTAAAATACAGTTTATCTTCCTACACCTGAAGCATTAAACTTTCCAGCCATCTTCCCACTCTCTCCAGTGTAAAGACTAACGTCTCCCCTGAAGTTCAGACTCTTCGATCCAACCGCCCACTCAGCCTCTCCACCTGCATTTGAAACTAATAGGCACCTTGGAGCTCACATGGCCAGAACATAACCCTTGATCTCCCCCATACACCCAAACACACTCTTCCCACAGTTTCCCCAATTCTTCTGGTTATCCAGGTCATAAATTCTTGGAGTTCTCTCTTCTTCTCATACCCCTCTTCCACTATCAGCACATATTCTTGCCTTTTGACGTGATGCCAGCATCCATCATGCCACCACCTTGTCTGATCTACTTTCACTTCTTGCCAGGACCAATCCAGCAGCCTTTCTCGCTGACCTTCTACCTCCAGCCTGGAAATCTATTGTACGTAACAGAGCCAGAGTCATCCTTTTAAGCATGAGACAGATCATATCACTACCCTGCCAAAAAATTTCCTAAAGTTTTCATCTCAAAATAAATTTCAAAAGCCTTGCTACTCAAGAACCTAACAGGATCTGGTTGTTACCTCCTTGGTATTATCTCCTTCCACTTCCCTCCCCCTCCACCCACATTCATTCCATTCCAGCCACATCAGCCCCTTTGCTGCTACTCCAACAGCCAGGCACATCCTTGCCTCAGGGCCTTTGCACCTACTGCTCCAGAAGCCTGGAATGTTGTTCTTGTAGGTATGCACATGGCCTCTCCCTCATTCCATTAGAGTCACTGTTCAGATGTCACCTAACCAGAGTGGCTTTTCTAACCACCTAAACACCGCCCCACACCTTTCACATAAATACATTCTCTAGCTTCTTACCCTACATGATTAGTACCCCACCATATATATATATATATATATATATATATGGAGAGAGAGAGTCTGAGTTAGAGTTAGAGTTATATTTTTATCTATTTCAAACTAATCTGGAAGCTCCTTTAAGGCAGAGACTATCTCTTGATTACTGCTAACCCCTGGAGCCTGAAGGACTGAATGAATGAATATTTGACTATCACCACCTCATATCTAGAGGATCTGAAACCACTGTAGTCGTTCAATTTAAAAGCATTTACTGAGTTTCATGTTTTGGGTATGAAGACAGATATAAGAGCTGTGTAAAAGAAGGTGTAATTCCAACATTTTAAAAGATTCAAAATTCAGTGTAAAGAACAGATTACATTAAACTACTCATTTATCTCAGACTATCATTTGGTAACATGTTAAATGACATAAACAATATTAAATGGCATGAGTAATATGTTTTATAGGATTTCTAAGAAAGAGGGAACACGTGGACTGGAGTATTCCAGGGAAAGTTCATGGGGGTGGAACAGAGGCAGAAAGAAGTGAAACAATGGGTTAACAGTGGATCATGACACAAAGGGAAGGATAACAATTGTTATAGGAAGAGAGAAGACCACCTTGTTTGTATGAAAAATTCTCAGTAAAGAACAGGCAAGTGGGAAAAGTTGGGTGATATTCTGAAGGGTTTCTATGGGCTGTGGGAAGCCACTCATGGTTGGTGAACCTCAGAAAGCTAGCTTTTGAGGAAACTGTTCAAAGAGGCATGGATAGTCTGCAAGGAGCTGAGGATGAAGGCTGTGACGCCAAGAGACCAGAGTGTCTGTCAGGGGCGCAGTCAGGTATGAGGTGATGGGCCTTGGACCACGCTGGTAGAGAGGCAAGTGAGAGGAGCCTGAGCTGTCATGTGACTCTCCCTGCTGAAGCTGCATCTGTAGAGTTAGGACACTGGCGTCAATAACTACATATATTTTTAAGTTCCATAGCCAATTTTGACGTGAACTTCTAGTTGAAAACCACAAGTCTAGTCTTAAAACCTCTGTTTCGAGATGAGACAACACAGATCCAGATAAGGCAACCTGCTTATCATCATGCACCCTGTCAGGGGCAAGACTAAGAGCACATCCCATGTCTCTTGACTCTCAATATAAGGCTTTCAGGGTCTCAATAAACAAGGAAAGGGCCAAAGCTAAACTTGAAGAAACAATTACTCAACCATTCTATTGAACTAGTGAGTATCAATTACTTTTCCATATGTAATCTGGAATCACAAAAAATCAGAACATCCATCCACTCACTGATTTGTTCAACAAATATTTACTGAGCACCTATTATGTGTTTGGCATTGTTCTAGGTGTAGCTAAACAAAGAGCCAGCCAGTTACAACGTAATGTCATAAATTCCCTGATCAGGCTAGCACAGGTTGTACTAGGGATGTAAGTTAGCCGAAACCAGCCCAGACCTCAGAGGTGGCATCCTAGGGAAGTCAGTGGCTCAGCTGAGCTCTAAATATCAGTTGAAATTAGGTGAAGTTTGGGTGAGGGTTATAGGAGAAAGAACTAGAGAGAATTTGAATGGGAGAAAATGATTCAGGGATAGAAAGCCATGTTTGCAAAGACCTCTTTAACCCCACCAATGATTTCAGGGCCTTAAACATTACACATCTGTTGTCAGCAGTCATGATTTGGGCCCTCATGAAGTTCAGCAATCTTAGCTTTTTCTTCATCAGACTATACACACAAAGAATACACTACACCTCTAATCCACCTTATCACAGTTTACCTGTGCAGAGAGTCATTTTTGTAGGACAATGAGTCCTAGTATAGAGGAGCCCAAATTTCCTCATCATTACACGCCACCCACCATGTCTTGTGTAATGGACAGTACATAGTGCGTGCTCAACAAATGTTTAGTTTCTGACTATTGCTCTGTGCCTTCAATAAAAATCATTTATATTTCTTTGATTTCAATGTAACTGTATCTAGCCTTTACTCATTCAGGAAACATTTGCAAATGTATAACAGATTAAATTTCACTTTTACTCTTTAAAGATAAACAGGAAGCTGCACATTTTCTGAGGCAGGGGTTCTTGCTAGAAAGCTTTCCTCAGTTCAGTAATCTTCTATTGTTATGAATAGTACATCAACATAATTAACATAAGGATCCCTTAGAGGCCAATTTTAAATGAAACCACAATTAAAGGCAGATAATTCTTTTATTCCCCCAACATGATGCTAATTTTCCAGCTAAGTATATGAAATATGTCAAATCTCTGCAAAGTAAACCCTTCTAAAATAAAATTGTATGGTCTATCAAGTCTCAAAAATATGGAATTATTTCCATTAGTTGGCCAAAACAAAGAGAAAAAGAAAGGTAAATCCAAATAGCCAAAATGTCCATAAAATGAAATAAAACACAAGTTTGACAATGAGTTTTGGATTTCCTGAGTTTCTAAGCAAAATGCTGTGTGTTCTTTGGAAATAGTGATTAGGTGAAAGAGACTCCAAAGTCAACATAAATTTTTCACTTCTAGTATTTCGCTGATTGCCTAACTAACTGATTTCAATCCTAAAGCCCTTTGTTTCCCACATCCATGGGCACAGAACCTCCACATAGCAGGTAATCAGTACACACTGATACAGACTGAATCGTGGCCGCCCAAATGCGTATGTTGAAGCCCTAAACCCCTATATGATGGCATTTGGAGACGGGACCTTTGGGAGGTAATTGGGTTAGGATGAGGTTAGGAGAGTGGGGCCCCTGTGCTAGGGTTGGTGCCATTATAAGAACAGACACCACAGAGCTTGCGCTCACCCAGTGAGAACAGCGCCTTCTGCAAGCCAGAGAGAGGGCTCTCACCAGAACCTGACATACGCACCCTGATCTTGGTCATCTTAGCCGCCGAAACTGTGAGAAGTAAATCTCTTGTTGAAGCTCACAGTCTGTGGTATTTTGTTATGTCTGACTAACATACACATGTTGAATGAAGTAATGAATGGCCATTGATTTAACAGTTGTCTAGGCTCCACATGTGTGGTAAATAACTGTGGAATCACAGATGATGAGTGGGACATAGGCAATAATTCTTATCTGGAGTTCTAAGTTAGCTTTACTTCGTCCACTTAGCAACCTCACCTCAGTGTCATGCTTCCCGTGCTGCCCGGCCATCTCACATTGTGGCATGTGCCCTATGTGCCACATGTGACCAGGGCTACAGACAGATGACCCCTTCTCCCAAAACACCCCATGGTTTTTTAGGCGCTCATCAGATAGAGAAGGCATCCTCTTGTCAACATCTTAGAGTCTGGCCCTAATTAGCAATATGTCTCAACTTGCCACAAGTACAAGTCAGTGGCTGCACTTTTTCCCCCCAGAGATCTCTACATTACATCCTATAAATAGAGAGCTTTATACATAGGATATATATTTTTTAGAAGCCAGAACAACAGAAATCTTTTGAGTATATTTTAAAACCAAGAACTGCTCATGTCGAGATAATTTAGATTTAAGAGCAGTTAGGCTAGTTTAACATAATAGCAATACATTATTGAACATATTGAGGAAGATAAGTGATTGTGTTCTTCCTTGTCTTTGATATCTAACAGGAAAGAGTTTACAATAAGCCTGGTATAGCAAGTTAACTCTTATTCCAGTCTCTGTTCTTTTTCTTCTTGCAAAAAGACCAAGTAAACAAATACACATACACACACACACACACACACACACACACACACACACACTCAAAAAAATAAAAACAAATACTTAGAGTCTCATCACTTAATACTTTAAATACTCACTACTTAATTGGGGGTAATACTCCTTTATGGCCATTCTAACAATGTGAGCTTGAGGAAAAGAGAAAAATAAAAAGAGTGCCGTCTATCTCCAGTCTGGAACTGTGATTAAACACTGCTAGGAGCTTTACTTGGCCTGTAAATTCCCTCCTCAGATACAGAAGTCGGTTGCAAGACTGTTTCCTTGAGTTTTCATTCCCTAATGACACCATTTGTATTTCCTGGAGGGAACTTTATTAAACTATCCCCCCGTATGAAAGGTTATTAACATCCCCCTCTGGTCCTCAGCTGGGTCTGAGTGCATGAACATCTCTTGTGGGGACTTTCCTTGTTGAGTGCAGTCATCTCAAGTGTTCAGAATTTCTGATGTATAAGAACTTTCTTTTATTAATATCTACTTCAAATGTTATCTTTTTTATCTTCAGGCCATTGCCTTGTCTACATGGAGTCTTAGAATAATTTCCTTCTTCTATTACATTTTGTTCCTTAAAGGTACTTTATAATCAGAATGCATGTTCCTTTCTTGCTGAGGCTTTTCTGTGTCAGGCAAAATATATTAAATCTCTCTAGTCTAACCCTTTGGATCTTCTTTTATGCCACTTGTCTCTTGTATATTCTCAGCATGGATATAAGAAAGGAGCATTATATTCTAAGTTGGGAACCCAGGGATAAAACCCAGGCTAGTTAGAGTTTTCCTCATCCTACCCTGTATTCAATTTCTAAAATTCTTTTAATGTATGAATAAATATTTGGAAATTTAGAAATCTAGTAAATATAAAAATGTTATATTTTTACATGATACTAAAATTTTATGTATGTGATTTATACTCTCTATAAAAATAACCAAATTACTGTCTCTTTGACTTATACTTCCTATCATTATAAATGTGTATTTGTCCTGTTACCTAATATAATAGGGCCTGTAAATGTCTCACAAGTCTTGTGTTACCCAAGAGAACTACCTTCCATTTTAACTTTTACTTTACTGCCTATGCTTTTATTTACTCTTCTAAGTCTACATCTCTGTGATTATTAATGCCATCACACTTGGATTTGAAACTTTGGCATTTAATCTTTAATGCCTCTCCTTCCAAATATATTTAATGTGGATTCATAAAAGTTCAATTAGCATATTGTTATTAATGAAGAAAAAATAAAACAGGAAAAAATCAGGTTTTAATAGGTTAGTTTAAATTATAGACTTTGTAAAAGTGTTTACTCAGGCTGGAGTAATTCTTCAAAGTTACTTATTTATTATGTTTCAGTGCTCCACACATTTGATTTTTTAAAAGCAAATGTGCCCAGAAAGACTGTTTTTTTAGATATAGACAATATTATTTATTCTAAAATTTTATGGAAAGGCAAAATACTTAGAATAGTTCAAATAATTTTTAAATGAACTATAAGAATCACTCAACTCAATATTAAGACCTACTATATATCTACAGTAACCAAGGCAACGTGCCATTAGAAGGACAGACACATAGATCAATGGAGTAGGACAGAGGAGTCAGAAATAGAGCCATACAAATACACCCAACTGATTTTTGACAAAGACAAAAAAGCAATTCTGTGGAGCAATTGAACATCCATAGGTGAAAAAAGTAAACCTCAACCTAAATCTCATACCTTCTAGAAAAATAAGTTAATTCAAAATGATCATGGTTTTAAATGTAAAGCTATACAACTTTTAGGAAAAAATAAATAAATATAAGGGAAAAACTTTGGGACCTAGATCTAAGCAAAGAGTTCTTAGACTTTATTTCAAACACATGATGCATAAAAGGAAAAAGCAACAGATTAAACTTCATCAACAAAAAAGCTACAAAATAGGAAGAAGTATTTACAAAGTATACATCCAGCAAAGGACTATTATCTAGAAAATTTAAAGAACTCAAAACCCAACAATCAAAAATCCAACAATCCAATTAGAAAATAATATTAAGACATAAAGAGACATTTCACCCAAGAGGGAATAAAGATAACAAATAAGCACATTAAAAAATGTTTAACACTATTAGTCATTAGGAAAATGCAAATTAAAAGCACAATAAGCTTTTCCCACACACCTATTAGAATGGCTAAAATAAACTAATAGTGACAACAATAAATGCTGGTGATGATGCAGAGAAACTGGATGCCATATATTGCTGGAGGGACTGTAAAATGATATGATACAGCCACTCTGGAAAATAGTTCGGTAATTTCTTTTTAAAATATACAAATACCACATGCCTCAGCAATTGCAGTCCTGGGAATCTATCTCAGAGAAATGAAAACTTAACGTTCACACACACAGCAGCCTTATCTGTGATCGCCCCAAACTGGGAATGGCCCAGATGTCCTTCAAGAGATGGATGGTTCAACAAACTGCAACATCCGTACCATGGAGTATCACTCAGTAATAAAAAGGAATGAACTATTGATACATTTGGCAACTTGAAAGAATATTCTGAGAATTATGCTGGGTGAAAAAAGACAATTCAAAGAGGCTACATACTTCATGATTCCATCTATATAACATTCTTGAAATGGTAAAGTTATGGAAATAGAAAATTGGTTACTGGTTGCCAGAAGTTAAGGAGGAAGTGTGTAGGAGGGAAGTAGATGTAGTTGTAGAAGGGCTGCATATAGGATCTTTGCGGTGATGAGAATGTCCTCTGTCTAGACTGCATCAATGTCAAAACCCTGGTTGTGATATCGTGCTAGAGTTTGCAAGATGTTATCACTGCGGGGAGAGGGCACACACTAAGTCTCTATTATGTGTGACAACTGCCTGCAAAGCTACAATTATCTCAAAATAAAAAGTTTAATTTAAAAAAGCAATTGTGTTTGTTAGCAAATTATAAAGCTAAATTCAATTAAATGAGGACAAGATTAGTGCAGATGTTGATTTTCTCCTTTCGGTTTTCCCTGTAAGGTCTGCGAGGAGCGATAGCATTTGCCCTCGCTATCCGGGACACAGAGTCTCAACCCAAGCAGATGATGTTCACCACCACGCTGCTGCTCGTGTTCTTCACAGTCTGGGTGTTTGGAGGGGGGACGACCCCCATGCTGACTTGGCTTCAGATCAGGTAAGTGGCACTATTTACCCAAGAAAATCAGGATCAGACCTGGCTGCGCTGTTCCTTTTCTGGTGTTGCTGACTTGGTCAGGAGTAGATGGCAGGTCTGTGCATTAACTTGTCCTGGGGGAATTTTGACCTTCATTCACAAGGTGAAACAATATGACATGTCACCAACTAAAATGACCTTTCCAAGACTCCGAGAAACCTCAGGGTGGTGTCTGTTTACAGTCCGTCCCTAGAGAGTAATTAATTTCTCTATGAATTCTTTCAATCAACACTATTTATTGAGTACATTGTGATGTGTTAGGGAGTTTACAAAAATGAGTAAGACACAGGTCTTATCCTCAAGATACTCACAATCCAATAGGATTTATACAGAAAAAGCTGTCATGCCAAGGAAAAAGTGAATTTGTTTTGTTTTTAATTCCTCACAGCATTTAGGATAGAACTAGGGGCACAGGAAATGCTTGAACATACTTGATTAGTGAGCCATGTGTTTCGCCTGAGGGATGTTATAGACACAAGTTAGACAATTTCTCAGACAAAAAAGGAGCCACGTCTTCAGACAGGGACCCTCCAGTTAGTAATGCCTGGAAGGTGATTTCTGTAAACATGAAAGATGCAGGTACTGCACAATTTGACAAAAATGGGTAGCTGGTGCCAATTCTGAAAGTGAGTAAATCTATTTTTAAATGTTGCTATCTTTAGTTAAGTGTTTCTTTGACCTGGATCCTCATTTTCATATTCCAGAATGTAATAGTATTTTAGGCATATCACATTTTATTACTCAAAGCCATACATCTTGCTCAATCACACCATCCCTACCTGGTCCCCGCCCACTCTCTGTAAAGCAAATTCTTCCCATATCTGCCAGGAAAAGATCCATCTGACTGCAAAACTTCCAAGAAGACTCTTACAGGCAAGGACTCTGTTATTCCAGCACCAATATAGTGCCTAGCACACAGTAGGACTGAACAAATAACTGCTACACAAAATAATTAAATGAATATAATCACAAATGTAAATTGCTTTTGTTAAGCATTTGCTGATCATTTTCTATCCACTTGATAAAGAGGAAGCAGAAGCAGGAAGTTTAGTGTAAGAAGTTTAGTATAGGAAACCTTATGCCTAAGCTGGACCAAATGGCTACGCATTAAGCCAAATTCAAAGAAAAAAGGACCTCTTGAGGTCCTGTGAATATTGACTAAATGCATAAAAGGGCTTCGACCAAAGGTGAGTGGAGAGTGGTATGAAATGTTTGTTGAATTGCTTCCAGGCACATAAATGTGACCTGCAATTTCTTTCACAGTGGTGGCTACCCATAGGCTTCTAGGGCTGAGCACGCATATTGCATTAAACTCTACAGCACTGAATCCCTGGGAACTGTTAGTGAGATAGCGATTTTTTCAGGTTTCTGGAAAATAAAATGCAGTAGGTAGATTCATGCATGGAAAAATTAGGGCTTGGAAAACAAAAGTTAGAGGATACCAATTCCCACAAGATAAAAGTATTAAATACCCTGTCAGGTAAATTAGAATGTTCAGAAAGTAAAAGTGATATCAACATTTCCTTAAGAAATGCAAATATGACTTATTTTCTCCTGTTGTCTTTCTTTAGCTGAAGAGGTTGTCCCCAAATCAGTGATGTGTTTTACCCTTAAGTGTTTACCTTACTCCCCTATAGTGGTTTCCACAGGTGTCCATTGACTTCCAATAGGTATCCGAACTCATGCAGTCTCTTAACATCCAGGTCCGCTGGGAGCGGCAATGATCGTGAGGGGCTGTAGGCAGGTTAGAAGAATTATGCACATCACAGGGCAGGGCCTCATAGCGAAAGATGGTGATGCCGACCACAGCATCCCCAGGTGAGGGGCCTGGAGATCCACTGAGCCAGTGTTCTCATGGCCTGCTGGGAGCACCTCATGGGTTGCCAGGTTGTGGAACTGCCTGAGTGGGATGTTATCACTGCAGGCCCCCAATGGCCCAGCTGATTCCACGGCAGATTCAGGCACCTGCCAGAAGGGGAGAGGGAGAAAGGCAGGGCCCGTGTATAGGGACAGGAGCAGACGGGACTGCAGTCTAACAGGCAACTGGGAATCTCGGCTGGCAACAAGGGTTCATCTGAAATCAGGGCAGAGAGCCAGTCCCGAGGAATTCAGAGGAAGAAAACTGAAGTGCATAGAGACATGACTACCCAGGAAGTCACCCCAGGTAGACAGGATGCAGGCAGGAAACCCGAGTTGAAACCAAAGGCTCTCAAACTTGAGTGAGCACCAGAGCCAGCTGGAGACTGCTCGTGTTTCTGATCTAGGAGGTCTGGGTCAGGGCCTAAGAACGTGCATTTCTACCACCTTCCGGGCAATGCTGATGACCCTAGTTCCAGGACCACACTTGGAGAACTGCAGCTTTAGATTTCCTAATCCCAAGCAGAGTTGGGCTAATATTAAATACTGCCAGGTTTGACTGGGGCTGCCCAGGGCCAGACTCACCTGAGCCTTCGGTGGAAACTCCTTAGCACGTGTACTGGAGGAAGGCAGGGGCTGACTCGAGGAGGAAAAGTCACTGTGTGTGATTAATGGGAGCGGAAGAGAACACAATACAGTGGACGTGAAAGAACAGGACCCCAAGTCAGTGTGTGCACACACGAACACGTAGTGTGACATAAATTTGGGTCAGTCACGTGACAGTGATACCATCATATGCTCCACTCCTCTCTCGTGGCTTGTAACGTATCAGAGCAATCCTCGTTACCAGCTGTTCAGTGACAGTTGTCTATCTTTTAGATTATGTTTAGCAAGGCTTTCCTTGTTTACAGAGCAATATCTCATTTACCAACTTTCATACCAGACTCTTTCCATAAAATACCAGAATGTAAATAAATTGGAGCTTTAATAAAATAACACAAATGAAGAAGCCCAAGGGGCAGGAATGCAAATGTGATATTGAATGAACTCAAACGTGCTCACTTGGTATATGATTTATTTACACTTTACATAGCCTTTCCTGCTTGACTTTCTCAAGTCTACATTTTTTTCTCTTAAATTATTAGGTATGTAAACTTGAGTTGCTTACCAAAAACTTGAGTTGTTTTTAGCCTTATAAAATTTACCATTCAGCCACAAACTACCACAGTAGGATGCAGATAAAGTGTTTTATGTAAGTAAAATATGATAGCATTAATACAAATTGCACTTTGATAGAAATGACTGTAAAACTGCAATGATCCTGTGCTTAGAGAATCTCAGAATGATCTTTATATATGCAGCAAATTCTCCATGAAATAAGTCTTGTCTAAAGCACATTCCAACTTCTTATCCTAAAGCTGTTAATTTTCTTTTAAAAATAATAAAATATTTTAATATTTTAACCATTTGAAATAAATACAGTACTTTGTTTCTCAAAATTTAGAGAAGAACAACAAAAAAGATTCCTCAAGTATTATCTTGGAGTTACTCATGTAAAAGAAAGTAGGATGGTTTCTTGATTAGGATTCTGGGTATCTTCCTTTCCGTGGAATACGTCAACACTGGTGAGACCTCCAGTCTTTTGGGACTGGCTCTGCCGTTAGCCAGGAAACAACAGATCAAACGTCAAGCTTTGCCCTACAGAGGCCAAAGCTTTAAACAGAATTACTGTGTTTCCCTGAAAATAAGACCTAACCGACAATCAGCTCTAATGTGTCTTTTGGAGAAAAAATTAATATAAGACCCAGTCTTATTTTACTATAATATAAGACCGGGTCTTATATCATATCATACCATACCATACCATATCATATCATATCATACTGGGTCTTATATTAATTTTTACTCCAAAAGACGCATTAGAGCTGATTGTCCAGCTAGGTCTTATTTTCTGGAAAACATGGTATCCACCAAATGATCACACATGCGTACAAATAAACCTCAGAGACCAAAAGGACAGAGCTCTGTGGCAGAGGTAATTAATTTAAGATGGTATTCCATCCTTGGTTTAGGGTAGGGCACCACACGGAGCTAACAAAACCCATGGGAATGGAGCCCACACCACATTGCAAACCTTCCCTGGGTTCCCTCAGATAGGAAAACTGGACCCTTCTCTTGAGAATGTGGGAAAGCCTTGTACACCAGAGCAATACAGAACTTGCATTCCAGATGGCATTAGAAAGTGCCCTCAGCAAGACGACTTCTATAGCTTCCAGATTTTGGCTTCTAACATCTCAAACAGTAATAGCCAGCTTTTCTTGAGTACCTATCTCTGCCCGATATTAAGTAATAAAGTGCCAGGCACATAACTTTCCTATGACTCAGCCTCTCATCTATAAAATAGGCATGACAGTAGCTACCTCCACGGTGGATGAGGCCTGGCAGAGTGGCCTAGGGTTACACTGCCGTCAGCTGCAGAGCCAAACTCCAGCCCAGGCAGCCTGAGTCCAGGGCCTGCATGCCCAGCTAGTGCATTCTTTTCCCGCC
Source organism: Rhinolophus ferrumequinum (assembly GCF_004115265.2). Lineage (NCBI taxonomy): Eukaryota > Metazoa > Chordata > Mammalia > Chiroptera > Rhinolophidae > Rhinolophus > Rhinolophus ferrumequinum. The sequence continues at coordinate 2,712,360 of NC_046285.1, read as the reverse complement.
TTACATAAATGAGCTTATTCCTGATGCCTGTAACCTACCTTGATTAATAAATCCTCTAAAGAAAAAGAGGTACTTTTATAACCAAGATAGGCCTGTTGAAAACAAACACAGGAAGTCTTCATCCATCATGAGTGACTGGGTTGACTTGCTCATATAGCACAGAAATCGTTCCCTGCAGCTTTTCGCTTTGACCTAGAACAGTTAAAGGTAAAGAAGACCAGCCTTGGTCCAAAGTACCTAAGCATGGACGTTTGTCTTCCTCAATTGGATTTGGAATTATAGGAATCTGTCACCCTCATGACCACCTCTCAACCCCATTCAGGATGCTCAGTCAGACTGCTGTTGGCTTCTTTCACAAACCGAACAAGTAAATCGCACGCACAGGCCTGTGTCCATTGCAGAGCGAATACCTTTTAATTAGAGCACTGTCCCCACTATCGTCATTTTAGTAACTTTTTCAATTCTATTTTTGGTTTCTGACCCATCCCCATTATAAGCCGTCCTAGAGTGCTTTCCTTCTCATTTATACCCACTGGCTACAAAGTTGTTAATAGCAACAATCGTAGGCATGTACACAGAAGTAAAGAGAGCACTGTCCTTGGTAATATTTTTAAATCGTCAATAATAGCAGAGTTAAATACAGCTGCTTCCAGACTCGCTTTATTATGTGTATTCCTTCATGAGGTGAGGAAATGTCAATGTAATAAAATGAAGGAATACATATAATTAACTTCCCTCAATAGCTGGCTGTGTTCTATTTGGTTTCCTTTCTTATATCCAGAGTCTCGTACATGTTGAGTAATTTGGTATATTACTACAGTAAATCAGCACACACACTTTGGAGGTGGGTGGTGTGCGTCCCTTTCTTGCTAGCTGTGGGAACTTGAGCAATAAATTCAACCTCTCCATGTCTCAATTTTCATATTTGTAAAATTGGAATAATAACTACCTCTTTAGATTGTTATAAGGATTAACAGTTGCACGGATAAAGAATTTAGGGCACACAGTAAGTGCTCAACAAATTTTGCTATAACAATACCCAAATGACCAACTCTGGGCCTTTTCTTACTAAACACTCTTCCATTGCCTATGGCATATATACTCATACACACAGGCATACATATAAAGTGTTATTAATTAATTATATTTGTGAAAGTATAGCTTATACAAAAGATAGAAAGAAATATTTGTCTCTGGAGAGCTCAGTTCACTTTATGTAATAACTAGATTCATCAATTTTACAGGAAGCTACTATCTCTGCATTCAAAATTATAAACATCTTAAAGAAAAATGCTCACAAAAAGCATTACATTTATACAACAGCTCAGATTCTTTCTAGAGCATTCTTCTATTTCCTTCTTAATATAATCGTTGGTTTGGCTCTTTTCTGACACTTGATTAGCACCATTTTATTATTTTACATTGATTTTGTACCAATTTGTATATTTTGTATCATATTGTATCAGTTGACACACCTGAGAAATACCCTCTGTCATGAAACATAGAAAACCAATTTACTTATTTGAATGTTGACTTATACTGTACATTCCCTAATCCCCATTCAAAATTATGTTCTACTTTCCATAGTTTCTTCTAAAAAACTGTTTTGTAACTCCAAATATTTGTGGCTCAAATTCAAATCAATCTAGTTTGACATATTCTATTAGAGATATTGGATGAGTGTAGCAACCTATTGTTGACCTAAAAATATGTTAGGTTTATAACCAGTTTTATGAATCAGCAGCTCATAAATTTGCTTCCAATGACATCTAGGCTCTTTAATATGCTTTCTTTCTGTGTACAGAATCTTTCTAGTTCCAGAGATAATAGTCTTTATCTTGACAATTACCAGCTATCTTCTACTAGCCATGTTCTTATTTACCTTTTCCAACATGTTCTTAGGACCATCAAATCAATAAGCTTCATCCATTTATTAAATCTACCAGACAATGAACATTCTGTTCTATTGAAGATAATTTGTTAGACTGTTATCATAAAGCATGATCCACTATAGGTGCCTTACTTGAATGAATAGTTATGTCATTACTTTAGGTAGTAGATGAAGTCTGAAAAACGTGATTTTAAATGCAGGAGTTGGAACTTGTTATTCAAAAGGGTATGGACAGGGTTCTAGTTCTGAGCAAGATGGCATAAGCATATTTACTCTCCCATGTCTCTTCCACTGAATGCAACTAACATCCCTGGACAAAATACATGTAGCAGTTATCTAAGGACTCTTCACAGTAAAGAGTTGCAGATAGATTGGAGAAGGAAACCAGAATTCAGGGCGCTCTCAAACCAGCAGTGAATTTCCCATCTTTTTCCACTCTGAAATCTCTTGACCTGGATTCAAAGGCCTTTCAAAGACCAGAATTATGCAGCAAGGAAGACAGAATAAAACAAAAACACAAAAAACAACAACAACAACAAAAACTGCAAGATACAATACATTCTCTGTTTGTTGACACAAGGAATAAGAAAAGGGACTCTGGAGGGTCAGAAGAGTGGGGGGAATCCCCTATGTTTATTTCTGTTGCTTTTTTTCATTCTCTCACATACCAACACCAGGCATTCCTGAGGGTGTGGTGGTGATGGTGGCAGCAACAGTTGGGCAGACCCCTAAAATTCCAATCTGAGCAACTGAGGTCCTGAGACCTTGGGAAGAATTCTCATTGTATTTGTTTGTCTCTTAATCCTCTCACTACTTAACCTTGGGAGCAAGAACAATAGCATGGAACTCAACAACAAAGAAACAAACAACCCAATTGAAAAATGGGCAGAGCACCTGAAGAAACATTTCTCCAGAGAGGACATACAAATGGCAAATAGACGTATGAAAAAATGCTCAACATCACTAATCATCAGAGAAATGCAAATAAAAACCACAATGAGATATCACCTCACCCCAGTCAGAATGGCTATCATCAACAAGACATATAGTAACTAGTGTTGGAGAGGCTGTGGAGAACAAGGAACCCTCATACACTGTTGGTGGGAATGCAGACTGGTGCAGCCGCTATGGAAGGCAGTGTGCAGGTTCCTCAAAAAATTACGAATAGGATTACCATATGACCCAGCAATCCCTCTCCTGGGTATCTACCCAAAAAATCTGAAAACATTTATACATAAATACAAGTGTGCTCCAATGTTCATTGCAGCTTTATTTACGGTGGCCAAGACATGGAAACAACCAAAATGTCCTTTGATAGATGAATGGATAAAGAAGTTGTGGTATATATACACAATGGAATACTATTCGGCGGTAAGAAAAGATGAAATAGGACCATTTATGACAACACGGATGGATCTTGAGAGTATAATGCTGAGCGAAATAAGTCAGACAGTAAAAGGAGAGAACCATAGGATTTCACTGATATGTGGTATACAAACCAAAAACAACAAAAGAACAAGACAAACAAATGGGAAACAAAAACTCATAGACATATAGACACAGACAATAGCTTAGTGGTTATCAGAGGGTAAGGGGGGCGGGGGGTGGTAGATGAGGGCAAAGGGGATCAAATATGTGGTGATGGAAGGAGAACTGACTCTGGGTGGTGAACACACAATGGGATTTATAGATGATATAATACAGAATTGTACACCTGAAATCTATGTAACTCTAACAATTGTCACCCAAATAAATTAAAAAAAAAAAAATTGAAAGAAAAAAAAATCCATGGAAAATGTAACAGAGTAGGGAAACTGAAGCCTTGGGCTTTTGGGAAGCCAGAAAATGTGGAGGAAATAGTAATGGAGGGATGGGAGTACAGAACAGTGATCTAAAGAGTTGTGTATAAACTTCTGGGCTCACCCGCAAGTTGTATATGCATGTGTCTGACCCTAAATAGCACACCAAAGACTTTGAGAAGTAAACTCAAGTCTCAGACTAGTTCAGGACAGATCTGACTAGTACTGCAAAGACGTTCAACTGAACTGACATTGGAACCATAGGTAACGGAAGGCCAGTCAAAACTTGCATCTTGGACCTAATGTGGTTGATTGCCTGATAAAACACAACAACATTCTTCATAGAAGAATCCTATGTCACTTAACATATAGAGCTTCAGAGGTACTTAGCATAATATTCAAATTTTCCAAGATAAATCCAAAGTTACTCAATATACAAAAACCCGGAAAATCTTAGTATCTCATAAGGGAAAAGGCAATCAACAGATACTAACCCCAAGATGGCATAAATGTTGTAATTGAGCAAATACAATGGAAACAAATGGAAAAAATCCACAGAGAAATGGAAACTACAAAAAAAGAAATAAATGGAAATTTTAGAACTGAAAATGGAAAAACCAAAATAAAATATTCACTGGATTGGATCAACAGCAAAATAAAGGGTAAGAGATGAAAGAGCCAGTGAACTTGAAGACAGATTATTGGAAAGTATCAAATTTGTACAAAAGTGAGAATGAAATTTTTTACCAGCAGACTTGATTAAAAAAAACAAAAGCAAAGGAATTTCTTAAGATGGAAGGGAAATGATATTAGAGGGAAACTTTGAACACCAGGAATAAATAAAAGTAACAGAAATGGTTAATATTTGTTTAATATAATGTACTTTTTTTCTCTTAAAATCTTTCATATACATATGATTGTTGTAAAAACTTTGAACATTTTCTTATGGGATTTTCAAAAAAGGGTGTGGGTAAATGGACTTGTAAGGTAGTAAGTTTTCTACATTCTACCTGAAGTGGTAAAAGATTAGTTCAAAGTAGACTAAAAAGTTAATAATCTATATTGTAATTTCTAGATAACTACTTTAAAAGTCGAAACAATGAGATATAATAGTCAAAAATCCAAGGATGGTATGGACTACACAACAAATTTAAATAACTTCAAAGAAGGTGGGAAAAGAAAAAAGGGAGAAAGGGGGGAGGCAGAAAACAAGTAATAAGATGGTAGATGTAAATCCAAACACATCAATAATTACATAATATTTAAATTTAAAAGAAAGAGATTACCAAAGTGGATTAAAAGCAAGATTCTACAATATACCGATATGCTGCCTATAAGAAACATGCTGTAAATATAACAATGTAGGTAGGTTAAATATGAAATAATGGAAAAGATATAAGAAAGATGTACCATGCAAACACCAAACTGAAGTTGGAGTGGTCACATTAATATCAGAGAAGAAAATTTCTCAGGAATAAAGAGGACATTGTATAATAATAAGAGTCAACTTACCAAGAAGACATGACTATATAAAATATGCATGCACCTCACAACATAGCCTTAAAATATATGGAGTAAAAGCTGGTAAGTCTGAAAGGGGAAACAGACAAATCCACACTTATAGATGGAAATTGTAATACTCCTCTTTATGTAATTGGTATAACAGTAGACATAAAAATTAGCAAGAGTATAGAAGAACTGAATAATACCATTAATCAACAGGATTTAATTGACATTTATAGAACACTCCACCCAACAGTAGCATAGTACACATTCTTTTCGAGTACACATACATACAACAAAATAGACAATATCCCAGGTCATAAAATAAACCTTACATATTTAAGAGAATTGAAATCATACAATATGTGATTTCTGACCATAATGGAATTAAACTAGAAATAAATAACAAAAAATAACTGGAAAATCTCCAAATACTTGGAAATTAAACAATTCTAAACAAGCAATGGTTCAATGACAAAAACTCAAGGGAAATTATAAAACATTTTGAAGTAAAGGAAAATGAAAATATAACATGTCAAAAGTTGTGGGATGCAGCTAAAGCAGTGCTCAGGAATAAATTTGTAGCACTAAATGTTTACATTAGGAGACAAGGAAATTCTCAAATCAACAATCTAAACTTACAGGATTAGAAGATTAAAAAAGCAAACTAAACCCAAAGCAAGTAAGCAAAAACAAACAAACCAAAAAATAAGGATAATAAAAAATCTGAGCAGAAATTAATGGAATTGATACTAGAAGAACAATAGAAAAATGTCAATAACCAAAATCTAGTTCTTTGAAAAAGATCAATAAAATTGATAAATTTCTAGCCAGACTGACTGACCAAAAAACAAAAAAAGGAAAAAAAAAATATCGAAATTACCAATATCAAAAATGAAAGGGGAATGTCATTAGAGACATTAAAAGGATAATCAGGAAATACTATGAACAACTCTATGAATATAAATTCAACAAAATGGATGAAATGTTACAATCCTTGACAACTGCCAAAAGCCATGCAAGAAGAAATAAATTGAACCACCCTAGATCTATTGAAGAAGTAGAATTCATGGTTCAAAACTTCCAGGAAAGAAATCTACAGGTCCAGATAGTTTCACTGGCGAATTCTTCTCTGAAAGAAGATATAACAGTAATTCTAAAAATCTCTTTCAAAAAAAAGAGGAGGGAAAAAACATTTTCCAACTCATTATAAGAGGCCAGAATTACCCAAATACCAGAGCCCAACAACAACCTTTCAGACAACCACACTCAAACCAATATCTTTCATGAGCATAGATGAAATATCCTTAACAAAATATTAGCAAATCAAATCCAGCAATGCATAAAAAGACTCAACACCACAACTACATGTGATTGATCCCAGCAATGCAAGACTGGTCCAGTATTCTAATATCAATCAAAGAAATCTATCATATTAATAGGTTAGTGAAAAACATGATCATATAAATTGATACAGGAAAGGCATCTGACAAAAAGCAGTTTTTATTTATGATTAAAAAAAGTCTCGTAGTAAACTTAGAAGTAGAAGGAAACATCCTTAAACTAATAAAGGACATCTACAAAAACCCAAAGCTAACATCATATTTAATGATGAAAGACTGAATGCTTTCTTCCTAACATCAGGAATGAGACAATGCTGTCCACTCACCACTTCTAGTCAATATTGTACTGGTAATCTTTGCCAGTGCAATAATGCAAGAAAAATCAATAAGATTCAAACAGATGGGAAAGGAAAAAATAAAACTACCCATTTTGCAGATAATATAATTGTTTATGTAGGACCAAGTAAGCTACAAAAAAAAAAAAAAACTTCTAGAAATAATAAGTGAGTTTAACTAGGTTCTAAAATACAAGGTCAACACTCAAAATTCCAGTGTACGTCTATATCCTATAAGTGAACAATTGGAAACAGAAATTAATTTTTAAAAATATTATTATTAGTATTAGATATAGGAATATCTAAGAAACCACATGCAGGATATTTATTCTGAAAACTACAAAATACTAATGAAACAAATTAAGAAAGACCTATCTAAATGGAGAGACATACTGTGTTTATGGATCAAAAATCTCAATATAGTTAAGACATCAATTTCCCGTGAATTGATCCATAAACTTAATGCAATTTTAATCAAAATCACAGCTGGATACTTTATAGATACAGACAAACTGATTTTTAAATTTAGAAAGAAAGGCAAAGGGACTAGAATAACTAAGCCAAATTTGAAAAAGAATTAAGTTGTAGGACTCACACTGCTTAATTTTAAGACTTTCTATAAAACTGCTATACCAAGAAATGTGGTATCTTCAAAGGGATAGACACATAGATCAATTGAACAGAAGAGAGTCCAGAAATAGATGCAACAAATGTGGCTCAGTGACTTTAATAAAGGTGCAAAGGCAATTCAATGGAATAGGGATGTTTTTTTTCACACATCGCAATTCAATGGAACAATTGGATATTGGTGGCAGGCGGAATTCTAAAATGCCTCCCGACATTTTCTGCCCTTTCCCACTCTGGCATACACACCTTGCATAATCCTTGGAACTGCAAATATTACAGATTTTACTCCCTTGCTTAGATTATATTATACGGAAAAGTTGACTTTGAAATAGGAAGATCATCTGGGGTTGCTAACATGAGTTTTTTTTACAAGTAGAGAGTTATTCTCTGGCTGGTCGTAGGAGAGGAATTCAGAGACTCAGGACACAAGGAAGATGTAATGCACCATTGCTGCTCACGGATGGAGACAGCTGTATGACGAAGAATGCCGCAGCCTCTAGTTACTGAGTGCACCCTTGGCTGACAGCTGATAAAGGAAAAAGGGCCGGAGGCCTTACAACTGCAAGAAACTGAATCCTGCCCAAAAGAATGGACTTGGAAGCAGATTTCCCCCCCAGAGCCTCGAAACAAGAGCTCAGTCCAACCATATTTTGATTTCAGCATTGTGATACCTTAATTAAGCAAAAGATCCAGTCACCCCAAGCCAGACATCTGACCTAAGGAACCGTGAGCTAATAATAGGTGTTTTAAGCCTCTGAAGTCTTGGCAATTTGTTATATAGCAATGGAAACCTAATACAATATCCATAGGCCAAACAATGAACCTTGACTTAAAGCTCAGACTTTATATGAAAATTAACTCAAAATGGATCATAGATTATAATGTATAATATAAAATTATTAAGTTGGTGCAAAAGTAATTGCGGTTTAAAAGGTTAAAAATAATGGCAAAAACTGCAATTACTTTTGCACCTAATATAAAACTTTCAGAAGAAAATTAAGAGAAAAATCTTCATGGCCTCGAATAAGGCAAAGGATTCTTAGAAATTATACCAAAAGCATCATCCATAAAAGAAAACATTAATTAACTGGACTTCATCAAAATGAAATATAATTTGTGTCGCAAAAGACACTGTTAAGAGAATGAAAATTAAAGCTACAGACTGGGAGAGAATACACTGATGGTGGAAATGCAAAATGGTACAGCCAATCTGTAAATCACTTCAGCAGTTTCTTATAAAGTTAAACATACAATCACCGTATGACTCAGCATTCCCTCTCCCAGACATTTACCCTAGAGAGTAAAATAGGGATAACAGCATCCTTCTCTGAAGATAAAATGTGTGAAGATTAAATGAGAAAATACATGTTAAAGTTCTTTGAGCAGTACCAAGCATTCATTAAACAACCCCATTTTACTCTTAGCTATTATTAGAAATGTTAGATAAATTTAAATAGCATTTCCAGCATGTGTTGAGATAATCACATAGTTTTTTCCTCTCTTTCATTGATGTGATGAAATATATTGATAGATGTCCTCATACTGATTTATCCTTATATTCTCAAGATAGCTATTTTTTCCTGCAATTTTGTATCTATAGCAATAACTGAGATTTGGTCTGTAGTTCCCTTTTTCTCTTTTGGGTGGAGAGGGCTGTCTTTATTGTGTTAAGATTATTAAGGCTATGCTATATTCATAATATGAACTTTCCTATTTTTTTATGGTCCAAAATAGCATAGAATAGAAATGATCAAGCATTTAAAGGCTAGTTAGAAGTCAGCTGTAAAACCCTCTGGCTCCTGGAATCTTTGTAATGGAAGATTGTTATTCACCTTTCTAGTGTCCCCTATGGTAATTGGTTTATTCTAATGTGAAATTATTATTTTGTAGCTCAAAAATGGTCAAGTATTGGCAATTTCATATGGTTCAACCTAATAGTACAATGAATATCCATATGCCCCTTCACTTGCTTTTATCCATTTTGCTTTCTCACCTCTATCTACATATATATCACAAATATTAAATATCTGAGTTTTTAAATTTATTTCTCTATTTTTCACTGGGTCATTTAAATGTCAGAACAGACATCATACAGTTCTAATTTAAATACTGAAGCGTGCAGCTTTGAAGAATAAGGACATTCTTTTAGATAACCAGAATAACATTACTGTGCCTGAAAATATTAAAAGAAATGAATAGTTTTATCAGTACATACTCATATTTCCCCAGTTATTACAAAATATATTTTATTAAATATTTATGAAATATAACTATACATATTTAATAAAATATTAATATTTTTAAGTTCAGTATCCAGTCAAGGTTACATATTGCATTTGGTAAATTTTTGTTTAGTCTCTTTAAATCACTTTATCCTCTTTTTTTTCCTCCATGACATTGATTTTTAGAAGAAAACAGATCACTGTTTTGCATGCTCTTCCACATTCTGAACTTGTTTATTTCCTTGCAGTATCAATTAATATATTCTTCTCTCTGCTATATTTCCTGTAAACTGGAAATTAGGTCAAGTCTTGAAATTCAGGTTGATCATTTTTGGCAAGAACATTCATTGGTGATGTTGTGTACTTAATAATGTGTATTTCATATCAGCAGGCACGTAAGGTCATGCTGTCCCGCTGTTGGTGATGCTAAGTTTGTTCATATGGTTACAGCAGTAACCTCCATTGCAAAGGTATGGTTTGACCTTTGTAATTAGTTTGTAGTCTATGGGACAATGCTTGATCACTATGTAGCACCTTGTTTCCAACAAACTTTTACACACTGTTTGTAGCATCCACTGATCCTTGTCCGATTCAATGATTGCATTTGAGAAGATTCAGTTTTGATTTTTCTTTGATAATTTTTTGAGAGAATTTCTTAGTTTATCAAATTATTTTAATTTTATACCTTTTTATTATTTATTTCTAATTTATTGAATACGGAGGATGTAACCTGTAATAATTCTACTTTAAAATATAAGGTATTCTTTGTGATCAAGTGTGTGACTAATTGTGTGCATGTTCCACGGGCATGAAAAAAAACATATTTGCTATTTTTTCTTTTTTCTTTTTAAGATTTTATTGGGGAATAGTGTGTTTCTCCAGGGCCCCTCAGCTCCAAGTTGTTCTTCAATCTAGTTGTGGAGGGCGCAGCTCAACTCCAAGTCCAGTCGCCATTTTCAATCTTAGTTGCAGGGTGCGCAGCCCACCATCCCATGTGGCAATTGAACCAGCAACTTTGTTGTTGAGAGCTCGTGCTCTAACCAACTGAGCCATGAGGCCACCCCATATTTTCTATTTTTAAGAAAAAATGTTCTGTACATATTTATGGAATTTCTTGATTATGTTACTGAAATTCTCTGTATCCTTACCTGTATTTTTACTAAATGTCAGATTCTGAAAGAGGTACATTAAATTTCTTACTATAATTTCTTTGTAATTAAGATCATGCATTTTAATTGTATGCATTCTTCTATAGAGCGTTGTGTGTGGTGTATCATTTTATGATAGTTAGAGGATCTTTAAATTGGCCTTTGTATTTGTCTGGTATGTCTTTCTTATCCCAGAAATACAACTTCAGATGGTCATATCCTCCTCATAAGTCCATGCCTCTCTGCTATTCTCTAGTTCTAGTAATGTGGAATCCTAAAGTGAAGAGTGAAAGCAATATAGAAAATTCATATTTATAAGCACTAGTCAGTGGGGACTTCCCCTCTCCCCCATTTTATTTTGGTTATAAGTGAGCACCAGTGAGCTAGTATTGCTTGGAATAGATTTCAGTGTTTTGATCAACATCATTTAATTCCCTTGGGCCCTTACCTTCTCTTCAGAAAATAAACTCTTATTTTTCAATCTATTGTAATCTTTCACCTGCTAGTATGCATTTTAAACCTTAATGAAATGGTTTAAGAAAAATTAGTGTATAAAATCCAAAGAGCTGCAATAAAACTCCCATTTTGCATTTACCCTAAAGATCAATTGCACAGCAAAAATCTGAGACTTAAACTGGAGTTTTTAAAAATAAGTGCTGTTTTCTATCACATAGAGTCACTTCGAAGAAATTGCTTAAGAGAGGGAATTGCCCATTAGAGACAAAATATATTTTAATGCAGATTTCATTGCACTCAGTAGGAGGAATGTTTGGATGAACATTAGCTCTTCCTTCCTTCTTCTCCTTCTCCTGCTCCTCCTCCTCCCCCTACCCCGACTCCTCCTCCCCTACCCCCTCCTCTTTCTGCTCCTCCTGCTTCTCCTTATTGTTTTTAATGGGAGGAGTGTTCCCTGCTTCCCAGTGCTAGATTTGCAGTGTAGAGTGTAATTGGCCAGTAATGAAGTGGCACCCGTGTTTGGAGATGATGGTTCAAAAGCATCTCAACAGCTGGCTTCTCAGTGGCACTGGCTACTTTTCTCTTATTTTCTTTAGGATTCAGTTTGCACCTCAAGGGTCAGCTCATAACCCCTCAAGCCTCCTTTTGTCTCTTTCTCCTCAGGCACAGCACCCACATATGAATCCCTCCCAAGCAAAATATTATCTTTGGAAAGCTCCAGCTAAAGTGCTGGGCGTGGCCTGGGCAGCGCACTCTGGCCCACCACAGCTTGGGTCCCTCACTTGCCCCTGGTGTGGCCCCCCAGGGCTTTGCCTCGGAATGGCGCTGGCTGCCTGCAGCCTTTGCCCATGTGGGCTGCAGTGTGCTCTGGTCTAGCCATCAAAGTAATCTCACCCTTTCTTTTATTAATTCACTGTCGCCATGGATCTATTCTTTTTTGTGCAGCACTCTTGTCATTTTAGTGGGATTCTCAAAGAAAGGAGAGAAAATGTATATGTTTAAAGTAGTAATCTGAGTTCTATTTTCATTAACCAATACCACGCATTTAAATAGGTGTCTAGTTCTACGAGTATAAACTAATATGTGCTTGTTACATTAAATTAGAAAACTAAAAATTACTTAAAAAAACAAAATTCACCTGATAATCACTGTTAACACTTTAGTATATTTTCCATAGACTTTTTTTCAAGCAAAAATTTTTGCAATCCAAAATTCAGATATTTTGTTATCTTTTTTATTTAAAAATATAGCATGGTAACTTTATAATTTTATTAGCTATCATTGAAATTCTATTTTCAAGGATTGAATAACAAAATTATATGAATATACCAAAATTATTTATTCAAATTATTAGAATACATTAGAACTAGAATTATTTTAAACTATGATAAGTGATACTGTGCTTATTTCATATACATACATGTATATAAAATTTTACATCTTTGATTATCATCTTAGAATAGGTTCTTAAAAATCGGATTAAGGAGCCAGAGGGTAGAATATTTTTTAAAACTCAAAATATATTTTTCCAAATTCCTTTCTAATAAGGTTGAGTTCACTTAAACACCAGCAATGCAATCTATTCTTTCCTTGGTGACTTTCCAACCTGTTTCTTAGAAGCCAGGATTGTTGCATTGTTTTGAGAATGCCTAAGAGTTTTCTAAAACTTTGTCCTGATTCCAGAAACTCATTTCTTATAGGTCTTCAGGAGATGTTCCTTTTTCCTTGTTCTATTGGACACCTTGATAAGTTCTGTGCTAATTTTCTTTGCTAGTATCTGAACACAGAGAAATCTTTCCATACCTGATGCTTGCCAACAGAGAGGTGTGTGGACGCCCCTGACTCCTTTCAATGCCCATCTGGGTGCTCATCACTTTGCTTTCTTGGAGCCATAGCTAGCAAGTCAATTTGTAACATTTATAACCGAGGCCCTAGGATCAAGCAAACAAACGTGTTTGAAGCTGTGCCCTACGTGTGTAGAATCTTCTGTTGCCTACACAGCTTAGTTTTCCGGAACTCTGGACCAGGGCAGCACTCTCTACTGCATCTCCTCACCTCTACCCTCAGCCACCTCTTTAATTATGGGACATATATCCCCCATAATGCAACGCGCTATTGCAAATACCAACCGCTGTCCCCCATCCTTTCCTTCATTCATTCAACAAAGATTTACTGAGCTTCTACTCTATGTCAGCCATTGGACAGAGCACAAAATAGAAGAAACAGAAGTCCCTGCCTTTGTGTAACTCACACAACACCTTCAACTCCATCGTCTACCTTTTCGCTCTGACTTTTTGCGATAGATTTTTTGGTTGCTTGCAATTCTCTAAATTGGGGCAGATAGTGGGGCTAAGAACAAAGTGTGTTTCTGCTGTCTTACAGACAAGCAAGGAGGCTTTATTCTGTGAGGTGGGGTAGGGAGAGGCCACTGGTTGCTTTTCTCAGAATAGCTCTATCACTCCTATGATTATTGGAAACTCCTAGGAGATTTTAACGCTAGCTTGTTCATTACTTTGGGTTTTCAGTGGTATTGGGGTTGTTTGCCTTTTATGTGCCTTCAAAAGCACTTTAGTAGGAAGTTAGCAGGGGCACCGTAGGGAGTATTAACTGGAAACCATGTTAAACAAAAGTCACACAGGGCATTTACAAACTAGGACTTGTGTGGTTTCCTTTTTTCAAGGTAAACTTTGAGGCAATAGTTTCCAGAGAATTTTTCTGTTGGCAATAACTGTAGAAGTAAATGTGTTTTGTAAAGCTATTGATGTATATTGGTAGTATAGTTTTGATTTTTTGTTTTACTTAATATTTCTGCCTCCAATTTTCAACACAAACATTTAGCTAGGGCTTTTTTTTTTCAGTCACTGAGCCAAATCCTCAGTCTGTGTAACTCAGAAGGATACGGAGGTGAAATGGAAAACTGGCCTATGTTTACATCTTACAATTAATTTCTCATTGGGTTGTTCATTGTGTCCCATAACTTCTAAGACCTGCTATAATAATAAATAACAACATTGTAATTATGGCTTCTGCCAAGTGTTTTTTGCAATAGGTGGGGCTTAGGGGGGATACGTAGGTAGTTTCAAGTATGATACACATCACATGGAAATGGGGAGGCAGAATGTTGCTGATCCTTCAACACGTGTATCTCCGGGACCCACTGGGTCATACATATACCCCTATCTCATCCATATAGAAATACTTTTATTTCCCCCAAACATGCCGCACTACCTTCTTAGCATAGGCTTCTCTGTCTACCAGGGTGACCTTTTCCCCTTGTTACCTGGATCACTCCTGTTTCGCCTTTCTGCCTCCAACTAGGAATCGGTCATTTCTCTGAGAACTTTGTCTCATCAGCAGCACGTGCCCTCAGCTATAATAGGTTATTCCTGCTTTTCTCTCCCACATTGGTTCCCATGCTTCCCTTCCTGACTGATCACACCTCACAGAAGTAATTTATGGGCCACTCACGTATCTGAATGATAGCTCTCAGTCTTAGACTCTGAGACTTCCAAGGGATGCCTGGCACGCCGCAGGAAGTCAGGGCCTTGGGGCTTGTCCCTCACTCATCCTAAGGCCCATTCACAACCCCATTCTGCTAGCCACGTTCATCATATGTTCCCTCCTCTCCTCAATCCCTCCTCACCTCTTCCCCAGCTTTTTATTTCAGATGATGATCTTCCCAATTCACTAAGAGGATAGAAACAATCAGAACATAACTTTCACAAGTTCCCCCTACCTCCCTGAATCCCACCTTCCATCATATTACAAGGGACAAACTGGTATTGCTCCAGTTAAGGCCCATCCTTCTATTTCTGCATTAGTCACACACTCTCTCACTTATTGGAAAACATTACTCCAACATTTGTCTCTCTTCTTTCCCATATCATCATTTTGTCCTCCTCACTGAATAATTTAAAAACTTAGTTCAAATGTTTTCATCTTAAATAAAAATAGAAAACAAACAAAACAGAAAAAAATGTTTCTTGCCCATGTTTCCCCCTGCAGCTCCAGCCTCGTTCTCTATTGTCTTTTATAGCAAAATTCCTCAAAAGAGTTTTTGACTCACAGTGTCTACAAATCCTCTCCTCTCACTCTCTTGAACCCACTCTGATCAAACAGTGCTTCCATCATTTTACCAAAACTGTTCTTATTAGTCTTGATGCTCTCCTCCATGCTGCTAAATCCAACGGTCGAGCCTCACTTTCATCTTTATCGGACTATCAGCATTTAACTCAATCCATCCTCTTCTTACTTGAAACCCTTTCTTCACTTGGATTCTAGGACACACATTCCCTGATTTTCTAATCCCTCCATGGCCACTACTTGGCTAGCATATAAGTCAGTTTTTGCTGCAGAGAAAACAGCCCTAATACCTCAATGATCTGCAACCACAAAGACATGTTTCTTATTTAGATTATGGAAAGGCTAGGGGTTGGCCAGGTCTACCTGACCCCACTGGGCTCTACTCATCTGCAGCTCAGCTTGGCTTGACACTGCTTGGCTGCTGGTCGGCTGGGGCTCGGTGATCTGTTTTCTCCTTTTAAGACCCAGACTATCTGGAACATGCTCTTCTTTCATAGCGGAGAACAGGAGCAAAGGGGCTGAAACTCCCCAAATCTTTAAAAGCTTGTGTTTGGCCATGGTGTGTATCATGTGTACTCACATTCCATTGGTCGAAGTAAATCGGTGAGTCCCATCTCTTACGAGAAAGGGATAACACAGATGAGGCTGTCCCTCATCTTCAGCTCAAGGCAGAGGGCTCAGTGAAACCATTCCAAGCTTCATGTGTGTCCCCAGAACATTGAGAGACCTCAGGGTAGATCTGCTGCCTGACTCCTCAGAGAAATCTAAAGGTCAGAAGCTGGCCAAAGCAGCCTGCCACAACAGAGTGAGACCCACAGTTTGGGAAGTTGATACATCCCACCCAGAGCATATCTAAGAGTGTGTTTCCTTCTGATGGACATGCATAATGTACTGGAGAAAGCTGTGTGGAATTCTCAGACCTTGCCCTGGGATGTCACCTGGAGAGGCAAGGAGAGCACAGCAGGAGAAAGCTGGGGCTCTACAGTTCAGGAGCCCAGGGACAGGTGGATGGAGCACACAATCCACATCAGAGAACCACAGAGAGCCCAGCGGGGGATGGGCCTCTGAAGAGCCCTCACAAATACCCGTCAGCTTCCAATGTACCGCACAGCCAAAGGGAAATCATGCCATAGTTACACCAGGGAAACGAAACCTTTCTTGCCCATTTACGTTTCCTCCTTCTCCTGTTCCCTAACCTAAGATAGCAAGTAGGAATAGAGTGGGGAATAACAGAAGAATGAAAAGAAAACTTGGCCCCTTGCAGCAGGCCCAAGCTAGTGGAGAGGACTCACTTTGAAGGAAATTCATATTCTGGTATTATTACATGTGACTGAACAGTTATTACTGAGCTGAGACTATTGATGTGATTACAAGTGACCAGAGGATTCCCTTATAAACTATCTAGGAGTCATAAAAAGTCATAGGATCCAGCTTCACAGAGAAAGTCTATAGGAGCAGAGGTGTGTGTGTGTGTGTGTGTGTGTGTGTGTATGTTGGGGTGTGGGGGACGAAGGTGTGATAAAGTTGCTTTCTTTTTTACTCCATGAGCCACATTTGCTCCAAGGGCTCTAGACGCCTGGGCTGGTTGCTTCCATCTACCTGGGTTTCTTCATACTAAGAATTGCATCAGGACCTTGTGTAAACCTGGCAACTTCATTGACATCTTTGACCATGAAGATCTGGGAGGCCAGAACCTTAGTTTACGATTGGCTGGCCTCACATTTCACCCTGTTTGCGTACAGGAAATCTAAGCATCTGGCCAATTCAGGACCAAAGAATTTTGCGGCTGGGGTGTTGAGCTTCATTTCCTTTTTCATTTATAAACACAGTTGGAGCTGATTCCAAAGTGTTTTTAGGAAGTCAGTAAAATCGTTTTGGCATAATTACTACTGTTTTATGAAATTTCATCTATTGTTTTGACCTTGCCTGTGCTTAAATTCGGAAATAAAATGCTTGGTGTGGCCATGGGGGAAGTGGAAGGGCATATGTCATTACAGCACCTACTTCAAGTCAGGAAACTCCAAGCCTACCATCCATTTCCTACTTTGTTAAGGCCAGAAATGCAATCGAGTGTGTGACTAAGGGTAACATGACTCAGTTTAAGAGCTGGATCTATGGGATTTGTTTCCTGGCTAAGAGAACTACAATTCAATTGCTATTAGACTTAAGTGGAAAATACATACTTTTGCTTTCTTTAGAGCTATTGTTACTTTTAAAGATTTGTTGAGAACATAGGTCAAACTTAAACCTGATAGCGTCAATTCCAGTCACTGGAAACTAAGAGAACCCTTGGGAATATTGCCTTCCAGTCCCAGTTCTACCTATGCTCCATATCTGACCTTGGACACCACCCCTCGGTCTTTACCCTTGAAAGATAGACTATTGCTCATTAACACTCAACACCAGGCAAATAAAAAAAATATTCATTTAGACTAATGCAATTCCTCCCCTGTGGATTGATTTGTTTATCTAGTTCTTCATTTCTTAGAATGCTACCCTTCACAGAAGCACCTCAGAGTACAAGCAGCACATTAAAACAGTAATTAAAATAGATAAAACTTTACAAAGCATCAATCAAAAGAGCAGCAAATGAGGTTACACCTTAAAACACTATTATGCTTAAAACCTTAAAACAATGTTCACCTCATCAGTTTAACAGGCACACATGTAAATAGTCCGGGAACATTTGTGGTGATTTGAGAAACATAGGGAAAGCATGTGGTGATGCAAATTACCCTTAATCTTGCCTCAAAATGTCATTTTCCATCCCTCCCCACCTCTGCCCTACTCTGTTCACCCACAGGGGTGGCTTGTGTGCACCGTGCTTTCACGTGTCTATTGAGCCAGAAAATGTTCCAGGGGATTCAAAAACCTCTTTCCTTCCCAGAGGCTGTAACTGGAATCCTTAGTTATACTTACATGGCCTAAATGGCAGTTGATCGTGTTTAAGTACTGGAAACAATCAAAGAATTGGAACCTCAGAGAACATTCTTTCAACTGAAGCAGGAAAATGTTTGTCCTTCATCCACGGCTCCCACCCACCGGGCCCCAGAGACCCACAGAGCTTACACAACACTGCGTGCCCCCATCTTGTCCACACCTAAGCAATCCTCTGTTAGTCTCATTTCCCTTTCCCATGTTGATAAAGGTTACGTGAAACTTGGATGTTGGAAGCTAGCGTGTGCATGGGTAGCAAGCAATTTACGTAAGCTGGTAGTGCTGTGACTGTCCTACTTTTAAGGCTGGAGAGCTTGGTGAACATTGTGAACTGGGGAGCTGAAACCGTATTCTCCATTGTATTGAAATGGGGCCCATCTCCACTGAGATGCTACTTACTCTGTAACAATATATTGACTCCTTTCAGAAACTCTTCTGTTGGAAGTCCACCTTGTTGTCACTGCATATCCATCTTGGTCTACATCAGATTCAGGGGTGGAGTTCCATCATGCCAGCCTGACTGCCTCCCTGGCTCCCTCTCCACCCTCCCACCCTCTCCCACTCTGGCAAGGCCAAGCTAGTCAGGGTGCTCAACACCCAAGCACTTAACACCACAGTGCTTTCATAACATGTCGTTTTGCCTTCCTAAAACGACCTCTCCCTTTTGACTAGAAAATATTTTCTATCCCAATTTGATTCATACAGAGTTAAACATCCCATTCTCTATGGCTTTATCCAGGTACTGACTCCTCTTAATATAATTATCTATCTACTTTCTGGCCCCCTCTGTTACTCTGGGAACTTGTAGAGGGCAGTAACTGCACCCCATTTGTCTTTGGGGCCCCAACAAATAGTCTGGCAGTATCATGCAGTTGAGTTTAGGGTTTAAAGAGCATTGGACCTGGATTTCTGGATTTAGAACTAGATTGGATGCTGCATCCACCATTTTCTATACAAGTCACCTAAGCCTCAATGACCTCATCTGTAAAATGAGGATAACATAGTACTTATATCAGACATTCACTCATTTATTCAACAAATACTATCATTAGGTGTTTCCGTAGGCACTGGAGAGAGAGAGGAGAAACAACTAAGATCACACCTTCCTGGAGCTTACATTGTAGGAAGAGTTACAGACAGAAAACAAATAAGTATCTATGCTCTTATATGGTGATGATTTTAGTAAGTGTTTGGATAAAAAGTAAAGTGGGGGAAGGGGACGCTTGGAAGGGCTCTTTATTTTAGAAAGAAAAACTTTTTGAGAAAGTAACTTTTGATGAGAGACCTGAATGGAGTGTCTCAGTGAAGAAGGTTCCGAGCAGGAGGAATAGTGAGCAGAAAAGATCTTGAAGGAACACAACAAAGCCTGAGTGGCCGAGTGGAGTGAGAAAGGTGCAGAGGTACAGGAGAGATAGGCAAGGGCTCGGTTATGCAGGAGCTTGTTAGCGCTGGCAAGGAACTGGATTTCTCATGAGGGTGATGGCAAACCACTGGAACATTCTGTTCAAGGAAATGACGAGTGGCTGGATTCCATAAAATAATGGATGGATGGATGGGGTCAATGGATGGGTGGGTGGATGAGTGAATGAATAAATGAAGTGTTCTTTATATTTTTTTCTTTATATTTATATAAGAACAGTTCACATATATCCAAGCTGAGAATACAAGGCTGAGGTGCGGAGCTCTGTGAAAGAGGCCCCCAGAGAGGCTGGCATGGAAAAGTCTTCCTTTCTGTACAGCCCATTTGTGGCACACAATAAACACTTCAACACAACTCTGCATTAAAAGAAGAGAAGGTTTTCTCCACTACCCTCACCGCCGCCCCCCCAAAAAAAAAAACAAAGTGCAGATATCGGCTCATAAGAAATTTGCAATAGCAGTCTTGGGTTGTCCTAAATGCTTGGGAGAGACACACGTTTACCGGCCAGGATGCCTTTGAATAACCTTCGGGTCCTTTATGAAAGTGCAGAGACCAACAGCTACTAAGAAAGCTGCTGTGAATGTATGCTAAGATATCTGACACAGCAGGAATGACACAGTAGTTTGATGCTAAAAGTGTTCATCTGAGGTTTTCTGTGAGGGTCCCACCTTATTTAAAAATATACTTCCCACTTTCCCTGGCATAGCTCCACACCCATTTTCATGTGGCCTGAAATAGCCTTTAAAACTCCAAAGAGCACCTATTAAAAAGATATTCTACCACAAACTGGAGGAAGGGGTTGGGTGGAAAACTGAAATGGATCCCAGCTCATCCCACTCACTCATGAATACAGATGAGATTGTCAGTCACCTTTGCCACTTGGGCAAATAGAGAATAGGGCCCTGAGAAAGTGAGACTTCAGATGTGTGAGTTTGGATGGAAGGGAGGGAAGATGGGAAAAAGAGAAAGGTAAAAGACAAATCTATATAAATAAGACTATTGATATTAGCAAAGTAAGATTCTAGCGAAGAGCAGGCCCGTCTGAAAGGGTACAGCACAAGAATGGACTTCCTGACAGCAAAAAATGGAGCTGGCCTCAACTCAGTAAATACGGTTCCCAAAACACCTTTAAATCTATAATTCTGCACTGAGCTCTGTAGAATAACAACCCACAAAACTTATGCCAGGCTTATTTTAAAGCCTCTTCTATATGAAAATATTTAAACAGCTTCAATTCTGCCAGTGATCTCTTTTGGGGGATGCACTGTTCAAGCGGTTTTCTACCATAAAGTCCTCTGTGATCTTTCTGGAATTTCACATCAAAGAAAGAGAATTGCTATGTTCAGTGCCTTGGGAAGCACAGGCTTACTGAGGCCTTTGTCAAATTCTTTCACGTTCCTAGGACTCATTTCATAAATAGCTCCGTGTACTGAAAGGGGTATGTCCCTACTCTGCCAACAATAAACAATGGGGAAACCTCCCAGAATTCAAGCAGCATTAGCATAGCGGTGATTAAATAAATCATTAGAATGCTTAAAGGATCTTTTGATTTCCTATGGGAAACGTTATGAAATTGCCATGTTTTCAGAGTTTGTAAAATCCTTAGGTGGGTCTCCCCTGCAGAGGAAAATAACAAACAAAAGTCAAATACATTCTCAGCTGATACATATATCATCAGCTTGTGTTGCCCTTGTTTCTTGCACTGTTCATTCCATCTTAATTGTCTATTTCCTGCTGTAAGCGCAGTTTGAATGTAGCTTAAATGAGTGAGGATGAACACACTGCCACTTGGTTAGGCGACTTCTGCTGCCCTGGAAAGCCCACATGTCAGGGGTGGGCTGAATTTCACACTAAGTTTGCCTCTGAACCTTAAAGTCAGATGAAGGTTTCAGAGCTTTACAAGGGCCATCTCTGCTCCTATCAAGACCAGCTTCTATTCTCTCCTGGTGGCCACACATCCCTCTGAACCGCTTCTTCCCCACCTACCAGGGCCCATAAAAGACCTCTTAGCCTCCTCTTTTCAGAGCTCAAGGCCCTGTGTTCTCTGCCGCACCCCCTCTTTTTATTCACCTCGTATTTATTGGGTGCCCTGGAGAATGAGGAGGTGAGGGACACCGAGAATAGTGTCAACCGATGATCATTGGTGCTAATTCAATGTCAACAGAAACCCCCAATTTGGGATGCGGATGCGGTGAAGAAACTTTAGGAAGTGCAAACAGCTCAATTGTCACACAGCATGACTGCAGAACAGCACGGCTGTCCAACACCTCAGTAGTGTTACAGCTCAATTATGAATCAGCACAACTGTGGAACAGCACAGCTGCAAAGCAGCCCTGGGGCCAGGCCCCTCTCTGGCTAGGCACCTCTGCTCCACCTCAGTCTGGTCTCCTCCGCTCTGCCCTGCCCTGCCTGCTCTTCTTCACTGTAGTCTGGCGAGATGTCTTTGGTGTTGCACCTTCAATTATTTGATACTTCCCCTCCAGCCAGGGAAACGCAATCTTCATTGGAAAGGGAAAGTACATTTTCTGAACCAAGGGAATGCTGATTTATATAGCCAGAAGCCCCTGCTCCCTGATTGGCCTGTCCTCATGCAAATCCTAAATCCTCAGTTTGATTGGTCCAAAAGGCACTCTCCTGATTGGTCAGAATGGAATCACTCTGGTTGGTCGGTAAAGATGCTCATGGGGATATGGGTGTACAGCTTCGATTGGACAGGAAAGCCTCAGTCCTGCTGGTTGAAACACACTTCCAGGAACTCCTTTACAAGGGCTGGCTCAGATGGCAGGACCACAGTGCAGGCAGGCAGGTCAGTGCCGGCTGCTCCCTGAAGTGAGGCTTTTGTGAGAGGCCCCTGTTCAGAAACGGCTGCTAGGTTCACCTTTTAAATTTGAGCACAGTTAGACACCAGGAGCTCTTTTCTGTATGTATCATCTTTCTCAGGGTCCACAGTGGCATGGTCCCCAAATTTGGTCCCTGACTGAAGAGACAGGTTACACATTTGTGAAAGCTACATGACTCCACAAGCCAAGGTGTGATAGGTAACCCGCTGTGAGATCCCTCCAGCCTTTGCTCCTGAAATCCCCCACAGCCCAGGCTGCCTTTCTTGCCCCAGTTCTTCCTACTCCACCTTCCACCTGGTGCTGAGTTGGGCTGAATTTTCCCCATGAACCTTTCCTGATCCCACAGAGAACTGCCTCTTGCTCCCTGTACGTTCACTGACCTCTGAAGCTACAGCAAGCTTAGCCAGGAGCAATGTGAGGTTGTGGCTAGAAAGGTGTGCGCAGAGGCTCAACTACCAGGGTCCTAAAACTGAATCTCCTTAGCTGTGTGACTGGAGGCAAGATATTTCACCTTTCTGTAACTGTTTTGTCATCTTCAAAATGGGGACAAGAGCTCCTACTGCATGCGGTTATTGCGGGGGGTTAACTAAATAGATAAGGCTCCTAATGGTGCCTCACGTGTGATCAGTTCCTATAATTGTGTGTCATTCTGCTGTCACTCCTCTTAGGCTATGTGACTCCTCAGAGCAGAGACACTGCTCGTTCACTTTTATATCTCCATCACTTGCAGCTGTGGGTAGCACAGAGTGGGCAATACACTAGCTTAATGCTGTACAAATTGAACAATTGTGTAAATGACAAATCAACAAATGAATGCGCCTTAGTAAGAACATAGGAAGCAACATCTTATTGTAGCAGTAACTCTTATTGTAGGAGTCCTGAGTTCAGCCAGGGGTGTGACTGTCCGCAGTCAGATGAACCCAAGGCTTCCAGCACTGACCGTCCTAAAGGTGGTGGGTTGTGGCTCTGGAGGCAGCTTAGGGGGCTGCGGTGCCCCGAGCCAGTCACTGCAGATCGGGCTCCACTGATCTCGGGTTCAAAAACCACATGGCTTGAGCACCTCCCACCCTTGGTTTCCTCAGCTGTCAAGGCAGGTGCTGGACAGATCACAGGACCCCAAACCCTGACAGGTCATTCCAGGCTGAGAGTTTTGTAAAATAGTGTTCTGATTCTTCCTCAGGTGACTGCTTCTACTGTCCAGAGTGGGGCTGAGGATCTGTGTTTTTAAAAAGTTCCCCAGGTGTTTGTAAATCTCAGATATAGGTTTCAGATGACTGGAGTAGCCAGTTTCCCAGCCTGAAAGGCAGAGATGGCTGCGGGCAGACCATGGGAGTGTCCTTTTGTAGAACTCTCTGCACTCCTCTCCCAGCCCTTACAATGCCCACGCACATACATGCACGTGCACATGCATACATGGGATACTGGTTAGAACCCATCTTCATTCTGATCCTTAAACACAGAACCTTGGGCACTGCCAGCTCCCTCATAAAGCTCTGCTCTATTAGGGAAGTGAAGAATTGTCACTCTGAAGCCACTGGGCTTTCCTGGCCCCTTGCTCGCTCGCCGGCACACACATGACAGGTGGTAGGATGAATTACCACCTGCAGTTGATCCACGCTAGTTATAACTGTTATACACCTGCTTAATTGTTTTGCCTGTATAAGCACATTTTGCTTCATCCATTTGTCAAGTTAAGGAAGGTTGTTTTATAAAAGGGGATTTAATTAAATGTTTTGTACCAGCCTGGCCTTTCCTTTCTGAATCTGCATTATGCTTGTGTCATATTTTCCCTGGAGGGCAGGAAAACAATTTAGTGAAAATGAAGGATCCATTGATTTACTATTGAAAAAGGAACTGCCAAGCTAACAACTTCCCTCCATAATTTTCTAGTGACCCTAAGAGAGAACCCAGCCATTTAACTTAAAGACAGTGTGTGTCCTGGTGTGTCTGGCTCTTTATATCTTTCTGTACTATTTATGCTGTTATGTTTATAGCCTTGCTATTTATTGAAATTATTTTGTGAACACTCTTAAGGTCTATTTGTCTTCCCTGAACCAAATAGATGTTTCTGGTAAGTAAAGGCCTTTCTTTGTTTCCACATTCAGTTGGCCAACTGGGGGGTGGAGAATCCTTGTTTCCCCAAGATCCTATCAGTGGGACCATGACAGGCCTCCCCTCATTTAACCAAGGATCTCCCCTAGAATTTTTTTTTTAATTTCTATCTTTAAATTACAGCCGACATAAAATATATTAGTTTCAGGTGTACAACATAGTGATTATTGGACATGTATACTTCGTGAAGTGACCCCTGATAGGTCTGGCCCCAGCTGATACCATCATTGTTATTACCATAGTATTGACTATGTTCCCTATGCTGTACTTTACATCCCCACGACTATTTTTATAACTGGCAATTTGTACTTAATCCCTTTCACCTTTTTCACCCATCCCAACTTGACCTACTTTTCCGCCTGTTGAGCTGCCTCAGGCCTCAAATGTTCTAATAGACATCAGCTGTTTTCTGGGTTAAAGTCTTACATCTTTAGCTCAATATAGTATCCCAGCCTCAAAGGCAGTTGACAGTCTGAGGAAGCTGGATATGGAAGGCTTCTTGCTGGGCCTTCCCTTCCCCCAGCCACCCTGTGTCCGCTGAGTATCATCCTGGAGTCAGTCTGCAGCTGAGGCCTAGGGCAGGTCTGGGCGAGTCTGTGAGATTCTGAGGGGAAGGGATTCATGAGTGACTGGAAGAAGGAAAGACGGACTAGAAATCAGGAAAATAGGATTTGCTTCAAGGAAAACTGTGACTTTGTGCAAATTATGTCACCTCTGGGGGCCTCAGCGTCCCTTCCAGTACAAGCAGTCTATGATTGTTTCATTCAAAAATGTATTGAGCACCTGTTAAGTGGCACCTACCGCGGCTAGAGCAATTGTGGGGAACCACAGCAGACCTCATCCTGCCATTTTGGAGTTCAGAGTCCACTAGGAAGAACAGGTTGAGTCAAATGCGAGATGAGAATACTCTGGTAAGAGCTATACTCGTATATGAATGGCACACATGCTATGGGACGTAACAGGGGTACTTAATTCGGCGCCTGACTATATGCGCGTATAATCCAGGCAGCGGGGGAAGGCATTTGGGAGGGAGTGGCTGAGTGAACTCATTAAAGATGGGCCAAGTAGGAGGAACGTGGCTGCAGGCAGACCCCATCCAAGCAGAGGAGCAGTGCTAACGCAGAAGACGCAGTCAGCTCACCCCAGTGGAGGATGCTTTTTTCCCAGTGATGAGCATTTGCTTGCTCTCTAGTTGATCACTTGGGAAACACACCAGCTGACTTCTGGATTGGAGTTCCTCTGCCAGAATGCATCCATAATTAGCCACAAATTATAGTCCACGAAGAAAAAAATGTTTTATTTTGCTGTATTAGATCAAGAACCAGAGCAGCCATACTTGTCCACTCTTTCTTCTTCCATCTGCACCACAAAGAAAGCCAGGGAGAGGACCTTGCTTCTGCTCTGACATTCACAAATCATGCGACCTAATTGGAAGGGGCACGTTGGAATAGGACAGTAACTCACCTACCATTTGCTGATGGGCTGAACAAGATCAGGCTGAGGCCGCTTTGCATTTATAGTACTTTCCACCTGAACGCTGCAACATGTTTTGGAGCAGTGACAGGCAACATGACCTCATGCCAATACTGAGTTTTCTCATAATGAATTTGCACAGGCCGGGGTCCGGCTCTGAGGTAGCTGGGCTGACCAAGAGGCATACCCGGATAGGGGTCCGTGCTCTGAGCCTGAAGCAGTAGGACTGGAACCTATGCTCACCACCCAGTTCTCTTACCACCAGAAACTGAGTGTGAGCCCCCGGCAGCCTCTCAACCACATCTCCCTGGCCCTGGGTTCTGGAGAGGTGCTGTGCGGGCTGATTGACATGAACTTAGAGCATGAGAAGGGCAGAGAGAGAATAGAGTGTGGGGACAGAGCCCCAGAGAGCAGTTTCCAGGCTCTCGGCCTCATGTGGAAAGGTGCAGGTTCGGGTAGTAGATGGCCATCAGCTGTGGCTGGTTGGCCATCAGCTGTAACCATTGAGCTATTGGCCACTAATATAACTGCCACGGCTATGGAGGGAAGTGGAGGAGAGAGGAGGAGACTGAAGGAGAGTGGAGGAGAGTGGAGGAGAGTCGGTCGGTTGGCAGCAAAGCAGACAGCAGGTCGCACGTCGTGTGAACCCAGCCTCCAGTGAGACCATAGTGGTATGACTTCCCTACCTCTGGCTCCGTAGGTGTTCCTTTTTGGCATAGCCATATCCTGCCTTCTTGTGTGGGGAGTGGGACCAGAGACCCCGCAGGGTCCCCCGCATGACATAGAGGTAAACAGGAAAGACCTGTTGTAGGCACAGAGTCCCATAGTGCAGTTTCTAGGCTCTTTTCCTCACGTGGAAAGGTGTTGGTTTGGGTAATAGATGGCCATCAGCTGTAACCAGTTAGCCATCAGCCACTAATATAACTGCCGTGGCTATGCTAACAAGCGCAGATTGTGGCAAGCAAGTGCAGTTAGCAAGCAGATTGTGGATTACAGATCATGTTGATCCTACTTCCTGTGTCTCTTCCAGCTGCCAGCGAGACTGGGGTGCAGGAAGACCCCTTGTTGGGGTACTGGGGGATGTTTGCTTTTGTGTTTTGGCCAACTGCCGTCGAGAATATAGTGATATGACTCCCCTGTCTGTGGCTCCGTTATTGTTCCTTTTTGGCCTCACCATATCCTGCATTCTTGTGCAGGGAGTGGGAGTTGAGACCCTGTATTACACTTGTCTTGAGGAAAAACAAGATGAGCAGTGTGGGTTGGGTCTGGGGGACTGGTTAGAGAGACCAAAGCTGGAGCAATCATTGTACAGGGTTGTTGTCAATATCTGTGACTTCCCTCTATGGGATTCGTCCTGGTCCTACCTCCAGCCCCAGTACATCCCTCCAGGGACGAAAAGAGGAGAGGGTATTAAAAGTGCCAAGTACACCTGTTTTGTGCATAGTTGTGTTAGTCTTCCAGCTGTATTATTGATTTGACTGAGCAAAGTAGGGAGAAGGATTCTCATGTACCATTACAGGCTGAATAGCATTCCAGATGGGAACCTTAGGAGAGACCAAAATGAGGCTTTCTGTTCGTCCTCAAATCCTTCCAGTCCACAGGCTGCTGCGGAAACCAGCCCCAGGCTTACATGTCCCTGGCCTCTCACTCTGAACCCCCATGTCCTCTGAAAAACTTGATTTCATTGATTCATTCCTTCAGGATAATCTAGTGAAAGTCTAATGTATCAGGCAACATGTTGAGCTCAAGGTGATAACATTTTCCCTTGCTCCAACTCTGCAATTTCCCAAGTTTTCTGTAATGAGTCTGCAATTTTTTTTGGAAAGTAGAGTTTACTATAGAATTATATTTGGAAATGGAAATATGTAAGCTAAACAGTTTAATAGTATGAGCAAAATAAACAAATTATTACTTTTTTAAAAAAAGTTACTTGAAACTCTTACTTTAAAATCTTGGCTTTGCTAAATTTTCACCAAAAAATACAAGGCTATTTCATTCAAATTATCTTACTATCAACTTATAATGCCTCTCCTCCCACTCAGAGAATCAGGTGCATTAGGTTCATAATCGGGGGGATAAAACTTCTTTAAAAAGTAAAGACACATCAGTTATGCATTCTGTCCTCAGGACACTTACAAGCTAGGTAGAAGAGAAAAGACATCTCAAAATAGAAATAGGAGTAGAAAGGATTTTTCTTTCCACCTGTGCCCTCAAACCGATGGGGCCAGCAAGAAGAGGTTAAGGTGGTTAGTAGTTGCAATGGAACACTGGAAAGGAAAATTACAGCACAATACAGAGGCTGGAAAGGAAAATTACAGAATGTTTTTTTCATGAGGACTTCTTCAGCTCAGAGGAACTATATGAGATACCAGCATAATGAAAGCTAAACATAGGATTTCCAAATAAGCAAAAAAGATAACCTATAAGGCTTCTCTTTTTTTCTTTCTCTCTGCCCCTCCTTTTGTTTTTAAGTCATCACTCACTAAATATCTAAAAAGCAGTTACACTATATAGGAAACCAAAGAAACACAATTCAACCCTACTTCCTGTCCTCACCTGACTCTCAATACCAGGGTGCCGAAAAAATGTATCCACACTTTAAGAGATGTTAACACTTTGGTCAGCATTGCTCAGGCAGTAGTTTACCGTAATCAGAAGTGTCTGGACACTGATGGTAATCACTTTGAGCACTTCTTGTGATTGTAGAAGTCAAACGTGACTTGTATTCATCTTTTGTTATCAGTATACATTACAGTTTTTTCCTTTCTTAAAATATGTATACATTTTTTTGGCGCCCTCTGTATATTTTCAGAGAACTGCATCCACATGTCAATCTAGAATCATACACTGTACAAGAAAGGCCACTTTGAAGAAGATGCGGGAAGTAGAAGAAAGCTTGAAACACTGCTTAAATTAGGGGAAACTAAGTATGTGTGTGTGTGCGCGGGTGTGTGTGCGCGCGCAAGGGTAATCATAGTGTAATGCTACCATGTTCCATATACTTGACTTTGTACCTTCTGTGCCCATTTTAAAGACAAGGAAATTGAAACCAAGAGAAATTAAGTTATTTGTTCAAAATCTCACAGCCGGTAATGGCAGAGCTAAGAGAGGCTGACCCTAAGGCCATCCACGACTCCTCACCCTCGAGTGAGGTAGGGAACAGGTGGGAATGCAACCTGGATGAAGACTGGGGGCTGCAGACTATCCGGCTATCTAAATTTCAAAACCAGTGAAGCTCTATGTACCTCCCCACTTACATTACTTTCCAGTTGGTTTTAATAACGTTTTCTGAGAGACAGCTTCTGCTGACAAGACTCTGCACATGTCCTCAAGATTTGGGGCAGGGCAGGACAAGATTGAAACAAATGAGTCAATAGAATATAAATGAATTGCTTTCCGGAGTGTGTTTGAGAGTAAAACAGGTGTATTCCTCATGTTGTCCTGTATGCCTGCCTCGTGGGACTTATCGGGTTAAGAGACACACAACCTTTTATAATATCAGATCTCGAATAATCTGGCAAATGCTATAAATCCAGGGGCAGTGTGAAATTGGACAATAAATGTATTGGACATTATTATAAAAAGAGAAATTGGATAATTTCTGCTCATTTCTATCTGAAAATGAAAAACTGCCAGGGTAATGAATCTTCTTCATGTGCTGAAATGCCTATCAAGTATTATAAAGTACTTTTCCATCAAAGATAAGCAGAGTTGAAACACATAATAAAAATGATTCACTACAATAGTTTTGAATAAAATAAGTAAATCTCCATACTGTTTGTGGGATACAACACCCCCCAAAAGGACCAAATGATCATTTCTTAAAGAAAAACACACAGACACACACAAAGTCAAAATCAAGAGGAGCTCTTGTTGGTCTGACATATTTAAGTAAAGGAGGGAATCTTTGCAGCCATTACATGAACTGTCCACCCTTCCATAAAACCAAGAGCAAACGATCAAAATTGAATCCGATAATCAAGTTCAGTTAGGTTTACATGAAAAGGAATGGTCCAAGGGTTATATTTAATTTTCCCCTTCATTGTTAAGTTCAAAAAATGTTACCAGGGCTGTAACTTCATTCTCAAGGGAGCTGCTGGTCAGATCAGATCATATCTTGGATACTGATTTCTCAGCCATAGTCAAAAAGGTGACACATGACTTCAGTTAGCATAAAATGTGGGCACGACTGGCCAGCTGGCCTCCATTCTTGGGGGAAGAGAGCCCTTCAAATACTGATTCCTGGGCAGCCTGCTGGTTTTCACATCATCTTTGTAAAGTTCTCCAAAACCTGAAGCCATCTGTTTCCCTTTTCTGTATGAATTACGGATATGATCGTAACAAAGGTGCCCTCCAGAAATCAATGTTTAATTCTTATTCTTCCTTTACGTGATCAGTGCCCTCTGCCTATTAATGAGACTCATCTAATTGGGGTAACTTGGATGGTAAACAATCTACTCGACTGTGACTCTTCCGGGGCTAGGATAGTATCTCGTTCCTATCACAGTCCCAGGAGCTGAAAAGATTTGGCACACAGTAGGTCCTCGGTGCCATAGTAATCTTATATGAATCAATTTATTCATACACTCAACACAGGTTTATGTTCCAAGCACTATTCTGGGCACTTGAAATAAATCAGCGAACAAAAACACGACACAAATGCCTGCCCTCGGAGCTTTCATTCCGGCAAGAGGAAGTAA
Source organism: Rhinolophus ferrumequinum (assembly GCF_004115265.2). NCBI lineage: Eukaryota > Metazoa > Chordata > Mammalia > Chiroptera > Rhinolophidae > Rhinolophus > Rhinolophus ferrumequinum. The sequence continues at coordinate 2,681,471 of NC_046285.1, read as the reverse complement.
AACATTAGCAGCAGTTAGCATAGTAAACAGGTATATTATGCATTATGTTAGAAGGTGATCATGGCTATAGGAAAAAATAAAGCAGAGTGAGGGTGAGTGGAGGACTGGGTGGAAGGGATGGCGCTGGAACCCCTCTGACTGCTGTCCTGAGAACACACTGCAGGGAGGGAGGCAAAGGTGGAGGCTTGGAGTCAAGTTAGGAGACAACTGAAAGAATCTGAGCAAACCAATAATGATACATGGTTGTCTGTGCTGCTGTAGTGCTGAGAACCAGGCGAGAGCACAGAGCAGGGTGGTGACCAGTCCTTCCAGGGAAGGGAGGGAGGTGGCAGGAGGCGAGATGGGAAAGGTCTTGTGGCATCAGGTTGGGAACAGCCGTGAATCCAGGTTTTTGCTTGTTATGAAACCAGGCTGTACAGTTTAAACAGATAGGGCCTTATTTGTCTCACATATAAAGAAATCTGGAGGACGCAGTTCAGAACTAGTGCAGAAAATCCATGCTGACGATGGTCTCAGGCTCTTCCCATCAGCCTTGTTGTGTTGGCTTGTCATGGTCCTAAGGAGCTGCCCCCATCCATGCTCTAGGAAGGAAGGAGAGGGAAGAGAGCAGGCGTAACACTTGAATTGGTCGCCCCCTTTTGTTTTAAGCAGGAAAGCAAATCTCCTAGAAGCCCTACCCAACAGACATCCGCTTACATACATTTGGCCCAACTGGGTCCCATGACCACCCCTACCTGGAAGGTGGCTGGGCAGAAGGGTGGGGGTACCAGGTGTGTCAGCGACTAACAGCCCTGTCAGAAGTTCTTAGTGCAGCTGATGAAAGTGAAGAGGATGCTTTGCAGAAGGCCACATGCAGCTGTCCCCGCCCCATCTCTGGGAGCCAGGCTCAGTGGAAAGAGCGCTGCTGACAAGCACCCACTCCCCACCGTGGCTGTTGTTGCCCTGCTTCCTCCGCATGGCCCCATGTGGGCCAGCTGGGGCTTCCAAGTCCTGCCTTTCCTGCATGTCTGTGAGCACCACTGATGCAGCAGTGGGGGCGGTCCCCAGTTGTACCTTTGGGATCTGCCTCTCTGTGGAGAAGAGTGATGCAGGAGTGTGCTTAACACTCAGAACTTCCCCGAGACTGCAGGACTCACTTCTGTTTTGTCAGAAGAGGTCTCTCTCCCGCCAGCCTAAGGGATGAAGTATGTGTGGGAGACCCATGGCTCTGCATGACCGAGCCACACTGAGGCAGCCACGCTTGATTTCAGTGACCACAACCTGCCCTCCCCACCCCAGGTGTCAGCTGGCCATCTCTCTTCACCCTCTTTCCAAATCTGTTCTCCAAAGGGCTCTGAGAAGTCATTAACCCCTGAAGTGTTATGTTAACCCCTGGGTGTGTGCTCGTTTTCATAGCTGCCACACCCCTGAGGCTCAGCCCTGAGTGTGTCATGAATAGGGCATCAGAGCCTCTGGTTTCTATTTCTAGGTTGCCACTCACTGCCCAGTGAATCAGTATATCTTTAGGGCTTCAATTTCCTCATCTATAAAATAACAGATTTGGAGGACATGATCTCTAAGGTCTCTACAGCTGGGTAACAAACACGGAACATTCTGTGGCTCTGGCCTTGGCTGTGGCTTAGCTGCCGTCATGGGTGCAGTTCATGAAGAGGCTTCGTCCTACAATCTCTGATGACCAGGACCCCACACACTCTGCATCTCCCTGTGCAGGGGTCATCTCCATCCAGGTGTGCAACCCATTCCTCCCAGTCCTCTGCCTGACTCCCACTAAGTGGGTATCTGCGTGTGGACAGCTGCCTGTTGGTGTCATTCACTAGACCATCAACTTTTCAAGGGCAGGGACATGTCTGAGTCACATGGTACTTCTGGCATCCAGCACAGTGCTGGCACACAGTAGGCACTCAATAAATGCTTCTAAAGATGAACTTCCCTAACTGTGGTTAAAAAGGTAGCAGAGATAGACTTCTCCCTCCACTCCTCTCCTGCAAATAAGCTCGTGCGGCTCTGCCTTTTGTCTACCTTTCCTGTCTCCTCCCCTCCTTCTCTCTTCCTAATGCAAGGCAAAGCCTGCTTTACACTGTCATATTACAAACTCCCAAGTTGGCCCCCTCATCCAAACATATAGCCTACATATCTGCCTGAGCTACCATTTGATTCAGTTCCCTGGTTTAAAGGTATTACTGCTTTAAATGTCCCATTAATAATAATAATAATAAATAAATACCTGTATCACCTTTTTAAGTTTTCCAAGTGCTCTCATTTATTGTACCCCAGCTCTCTTGGGAAAGGTAGTTTCTCAAGCCGCTATCAAGCTGTGGCTTCTAACAGATGAGCTGACATCCAACTAAGAGACCCTGTGGGGAAGGAGCCTCAGGAGACGTGCCTGAGAGAAACATCAGCATAAAGTGCCAGGAGCGCACAGAGAACAATGATACAAGAAGAAATAGCAGAAGCCGAGTGTGGGGACAGAGCCCCAGAGAGCAGTTTCCAGGCTCTCGGCCTCATGTGGAAAGGTGCTGGTTCGGGTAGTAGGTGGCCGTCAGCTGTGGCTGGTTGGCCGTCAGCTGTAACCATTGAGCCATTGGCCACTAATATAACTGCCGCGGCTACGGAGGGAAGTCGAGGAGAGAGGAGGAGCGTGGAGGAGAGAGGAGGAGACTGAAGGAGAGTAGAGGAGAGTCGGTCGGTTGGCAGCAAAGCAGACAGCAGGTCGCACGTCATGTGAACCCAGCCTCCAGTGAGACCATAGTGGTATGACTCCCCTACCAATGGCTCCGTGGGTGTTCCTTTTCGGCCTCACCATGTCTAGCGTTCTTATGTGGGGAGCGGAAGCAGAGACCCTGCAGGCCGCCCCGCATGACACCGAGACACATTTCACCCATGTTGCCTTGTACCAGTTAGGCACAAAATGCTGGGCTTGGTTGTAGTGCCTCCGTCCAGCCCTAAGGTTCTGAAATCTTCATTTTCTACCCCCCCCCCCCCGCCCCACCTTATCCCCTCTTGCATCACACAACACTGTCCTTGTTCAACTCCTTGACCTTGTATTGTGAGTTGCCTCAAGCCCTGTTTTTTAAAAGGATGGGGTACAGGTAAAAAGTGCCTTACTTGGTCATTGTTACAGACCACTTACTCCTCTACACAAGATTCCTTGATGCAATAGAAAGAAGATTCAAGAATACTTTTAAATACCTAAAACGTAGCCTTTAGTAATAATAGGTTTAATTATGTAGCAAAGAACGGTGGTTCCTTCACCGACTTAGAGTTTGAGACCACAAAGAAGGGTGACGTGAATAATCTGTTATATGCATTAATTACATAAGCGTAAGTTTTGCCATCACTTCCATGGATATTTTCTGGACATTTAACCCACTTGATGCTTTAATCTGGTACAAAGTAAGCAAATGGAACATTCCCCAGGAATTTCATCAGTGTTGATTGTCAATCAAGATATGAACAAGTTGCTTTTCAAATCTCTTTTACTTCATTTTTATGGATTTGAAAAAACAAAAAACAAAAATTGATCAACCTTGCTTTAATAGTGATCATTTCTGTAGATACTGGTAGACTGTAGTGGTTGAAGGTATGGGCTTTGGAGCCACCTACCTGGGTTTGAATCCCAACTCCGCTCCTTACAAGTTCTGCAGACATGGCCTAATGACTCAGCCTCTTGGCTCCTCCCTTTCCTCTTAAACTGGGTATTATAATAGAAACCACCTCACAAGGTCATTGTGAGGATTAAATGAGTTAATATGTGGACAGCATAAGAGTACTTAAAACAGTGTCTGACGCATAATACATACCCTATAAGTGTTAGCCCTTCTAACAATGAACAGTCATCCATTATTACACCATTATTACATCCATTAATAATTTCCATTCCTAGTGCTTTTTTTCAACAAGGCATTTCATTGCTTATTATCTAAATTATTAGCTTGCTTCAAATAGGTTGTCCACATAAAGGTGATCAAAAAATGTCTAGTTGACCTTGAGCAAAAATAGTTTCTCATGCATGCTGCATGCATGTGTGTGTTTGAAAAATATCAAGAACATGACCCTACATTGAGGTAAAAGAATGTATTTAGGGATGAACAAGAGCAAAAAGGTGGAGTGGGTTGGGGGCAAAGGCAAGAAGATTGCTGCCACGTTTTCCAGAATTGGACAATCAATGAACTCTGAGCTGGGTATTTTAAGAAAGAAACTGATAGATTTTCACAAGGTGCTTCTTATAAATCCAAATCAGCTTGGAAATTTCCAGTGGCTTAATTGTAAGGGGCTAAAATGTTTCCACACTGGTGGCTGAATATAAAAAGGTTGATTAAAATACTTTTTTAGTAGTTCATATCCTTGAAAGTAAAGTCTTGGCTACGATCTGAGCCAGTAATAGCCAGAAAACAGCTAATTACATGAGAATGTGTGTTTTTTAATTGTTAATTATAATAAGAGAAGCAACAACCCAACAATAATTTGCCAGTTTGTACATCTGTGAAGTTTAAATGGGGAAATTGCCTCTTGTCTCAGCAAGGATGTAATTGATTCTTGGGCACTTAATGATGTAACACCAGTGGCTGCCTGTTCTTTCTTCCTTCAAAGAGCTGACACCATTATGTCACTGATATAAATGGAATCTTGAAGATGCATCAAAAATTCTCTGGCTTTTGAGAAAAATAAAAAGCCATTGTGGCTCTTCACTTTGGAACAGGAGCATATTCAAGTGGGCATCCTGGGGCCAGGGTTAGAGGTCAGCCCAGCTGAGTTTTCACTCTTTTCTTTGAGGTGGGGTGGAGCCCATTTTGTCATGTTAGCAACCATCATTGTGAACCTCTAAAATGTTTTAAAGTAACATTTTAAAAGACTGCCAAATGAGAGAGCAAAGAGGCTTTGTCAGAGGCCATCTGCTCTCATGTCAACCAAAGCTAGCTGGAAAAGAACTGAATTTCATTAGTGGAGATGGACTAAAAATATATGCATCAAAAGATAACTTTCAAAATATTAGCCTTACTCCCCACCCCCAAACTCATCTCCTCGTATCACATTATTGCAACTTGACATTAAGTATCCAAAGGGCAGAAAATGAATAAATTCAAAGAATGAACATCAAAATGCTATCTATATTTCGTTTCCAACCAGACAAAATGTTTTATTCCCATTTTTAAATTTCCATTTTTAATTGAATTGGCCACTCTTGGAAGTGGATATACTTTAATCCTTTGGCATATGTCATGCATGTATACTTTTAAACTGCTAAGAAACATCTTGTCAAAGTGATTATTACTTTTTCTGCATACTGATTCCTAGATTATTCCTAATACTATATTTTGGTCCTACCGTGTGTCCCTGAAAATAAGATCTAGCTGGACAATCAGCTCGAATGAGTCTTTTGGAGCAAAAACTAATATAAGACCGGGTCTTATTTTACTATAATATAAGACTGGCTCATAGAATAGAATAGAATAGAATAGAATAGAATAGAATAGAATAGAATAGAATAGAATAGAATAGAATAGAATAGAATAGAATAGAATAGAAATACCGGGTCTTATATTAATATATTTTTGTTCCAAAAGATGCATTAGAGTTGATTGTCCGGCTAGGTCTTATTTTCAGGGAAACACGGTATATAATGATTATGTATCGTCAAATAAAACCTAATTCCCATGAAAACTAAGTTTATATGTTTATAACAAAGATTATAAACATATCTGTGTTATTTTAAACTTTCTCAGTCTATGGATCTGCTGCTATCTGCCTAAATAATAAGAGTGACCATATAGCAAATGTTTTTGAGCTGATTTATATTTCTAGCTGAACAAGTCAGAAGGGGTACACCAGATCTTCCTCTCTGGATGTGCCCTGAGGGGAAAATGAGTCACAGAGAATCATGTCTTTAGCTACCATGTAATAAAAACAGAAGGCAGTATTACTCACTGAGTATAGGCCTCGTGACATTCAGCACTTCTTGGTGGCCAACTCTAAATCCATAAGAATCCTACACTGGTGCTTTTATTACCCCCATTGTATAGACCAAAAAGTAAGTCACAAATAATTGAGGCCTAAGTTCACACAGCCAGTAAGTGGCAAAGGTGGAATTCAAACCCAGAGCCCATGTTTTTAACTACTTTACTCTCTCCTATATACAATACCTGTGTTCCTTTTTATTGTTATTTGTTTTGAGATTTGTATTGCTGGGGAGGATCGCTTTTTATTTTGAAAAATATCAAACTTAAAAATAGTTGCAAGTACAATACGAAGAACTTTTTTTGCCCTGAATCATTTGAGAATAAATTGTTCACCTGATCCACAATCACCTTGAAATACATTCGAATATAATTCTGACAAACAAGACATTCTCCTACATAACCATAATACAACCACCCAAATCAGGAATTTACCATTCAAAACTACTTCCATCTAAGCCTCACATCCCATTCAGGTTTCACCAATTCACCCGATAATGCCCCTTAAAGCAAAAGGCTGCTGTTCAAAGTCACGTGTTGCGTTTACTTGCCACGTCTCACCGGTAGCCTTTCATCTGGAACAGTTTCTCAATCTGTTGTTAATTTCATGATCTTGATACTTGTAGAGTTTCCTCCCTGGGGGTGGGGGTGAAATGTCTAATATTTCCTCGTGATTAGATTGAGGTTTTGCATCCTTAGGAGGAATATCACAGATGTGATGCTGGGCTCTTCTCACTGCGTGCTGTCAGAGGCCACACAATTGTCGCAATGTTGGTGATCTTCACTTTGATCACTTAACTGAAATGGTATCAAGCAGATTTCTTCGTTGTAAAGTTACTCTTTGTACCCTCCCAAATTATAAGTATTATGTAGGGAGGTACTTTGAAGCTATGTGAATATTCCAGTTCTTATCAACTTTCAAATCATTCATTTATTTATTTATATCAGCATGGACTCATGGTTTTCTACTTTATTCAATGGATTATAATGTGTTACCACTATTATTTATTTTGATGCTTACATTGCCTTCAATTTGCCTACTGGGAGCCCCTCCAACTTGTGTCCTCTGTCTTTTTCATATGTTACCATTATTTTTGGAGCACTTCCTTGCTGATAGGCACAATAAGTTGTTTCAGGCTCATCTTGAACTCCCCCTGCTCCAACCAAGGCATCAACCATTTCTCCAAGGATCTCTGCTTCCTTTTAGTGAAGAATAATATTTAGAAACCAAGATCTGTTGTGAGGTGTGTTCATTGCTGCTTCATGGCTGGCTCTCTAGGTGGAAAGAATTAGGAAGTGTGTGTGTGTGTGTGTGTGTGTGTGTGTGTGTGTGTGTGTGTGTGTAGAAAGAGAGAGCAGTACATATATGTTCATTACTACATCTGTGTGTACCTTTATATATGAGTTCACACCAAGACTTTCAATTCTAGTCCAACACCATTCTTGTTTTTCCGTTTCCATATTTGTAACTTCCTTCTATGACACCTAACAGCCTGTGCTCTTAACCATTCTACTATATTATCTGCCCCCAGGAGCTCAACAAAAATGAGGAAAACTAGACTGAACATCAGAAAAACTGGGACTCAGTCTTAGGCTCCTCTCCAATAACTGTATGACCTTGAACAAATCACTTAACTGATCTTGTTTACCATTCTTCATCTGTAAAACAGCTATGATCATAATACCTATTTCAGGAAGCCAGACGAAATGGAAGTCAGAGCAAAGGGCCTGGGGCCAGTCTGGCTCTGAAATTCAATGGCTCTATAGACCTTGAAAAAGTGACTCAACTTCTCTGAGACTTATTTCTTCATCTTTTAAATGTGAATAATGCTACCACCAAACTCCAAAGCAATTGTGATATTTAAATGCATGCAAAACCATGCACAGTGCCTGGTAAATACAAATAATCAATCAATCATTATTCCTTTCACCTTTCTCCTCACCACAATATTAAGTAATAAAAATAATAAAACAACTATAATTAGATCTCTATAGAGTAATAGAAAGTCCAACGTAAGTTCAAATGATCATGTAATTTCTTAAGTATGGTCCAGTGACAACCTTTTGAAGAAGCAATTGAGTATAGTACATTGCATTTTTATGGCATTTTCACCCCCTGGCTATTCCCAAGGTGAGCTAGAACTAGGAAGACTAGGTGACTGTTCCAGCAATGAAAGATATATTTAAGAAAATTTTGCCATAGAGTTTTCTTGTTTTTTTTGTTGTTGTTGATTAATTTACTTTTTTGCCATAGAGTTTTAACTGTCATGTGTAACTCTGTGCAATAACAAATAATAAAGGCTTTGGCTGATCGAATGCCTGTTATACTAAGAACTTTACAAACTTATTGCTAATCCTTACAACATCCCTGCAAGGAGGGTATTACTTTCTCCATTTCATGAATTAGCAAACTGCAGTTCAGAAAGCTTAGATGTCTTCCCCAGGGCTGTACAGCCAGTGAGAGATGAGCCCAGATTGGATCCGACGTGTCAGGGCCTCCAGACCTTCCTGCTTTCTGGTCAGCCCACTGTCACATGACCTGTCATGAGAAACACGCCCAAGACATGACCCCGTCCACTGGATTTGTGGAACTCTGGCCATGTCAGAGTTCCCATTTGGTCAGAGACAAATTAAAATTGCTGAACATGAGCTCAGAAGATCATCTCCAGTTCCCAGCATTCTACACTCCCTGTGTTAGGGAAATTCAAGAGCACAATGCCTGGAGTCCTTGGCAACTTCTTGCCAGAGTATTTTTCTAGCACAACCAGATGAGTTGGCATATGCTCAGGGACTAAAAAGTCTCCTACTGAGGTTGAAATAAATTCAGCATCGTCGACCTTTTCTTTCTCTTTATATAGCTTGTTTTTCATAGGATCTTGTGTCTATGGGGGGTTACCTATATCCTTTGTTGTACTTTTCCGTTCATTTGTCTCATCTTCAGCTAGCCTGAGTTCTGGGGATGCAAGGAGAGTTTTGGGTCATCTTTATTTGTGCTAAGACAGGGTAGGTCTTTCATAAATATGTGCTCGCTGGCTGGATAGATGATACTGGTAATCTTTGTCCTCAGTCATGTGGGGAGTGGGGAGGTAAATACAATGTGATAAAGAGATAAAGAAATGACACAGTTAGAGACAGGTAGATCTACTATAAGTTTCCTCAGAAAATAAATATTTTAGAGAGACACAAATGTTAATTTATTTTCAAGGGTGCATTTAAGAAGCATACCGTGCAGAGCATGGACTCTTAGAGCACGGCTGCCTGGGTTGAATCCTAACTCTAATACTCACTCATTGTGTGATCTTATGTTAGTTACTTAATCCTCTGTGCCCTATCTGTAAAATGGGATTATTGTGAAAAATGACTGAGTTTGTAAACGTGAAGTTCTTAAAACAGTGCTTGGCACACAGTAAGTGCTTTGTAAGTATGAGCTGTCCTTATCTTCTTGTGCCTTTGTTAACTTTGGCAGAGATTAAGACCCCAATAGGGTAATGAAAAGAAAATATAGTACCCAAAGACACATAAAATAAGAAAATACGTTCCTTGTCTAAAGCACTCCACAAATTAAATTACCATAAACTGGTAATTTACACATGTAGTCTCGGGGGAAAGAGACAAGGAAATGAATATGAACCTGCAACGAGGTGAGAAATCTCTAATATATCTCCCTTCATCGTTAACATAATGTGTTATGAAAAAGTTGGCACCATCGTGTATAAACACAAGCTTCAGTGCACCGTGGATGCACAACCCTGCAGACAAGCACGATGGATCAGAAAGCAACTCCAGGCCTTCTGCTTGCCGGCACCCGGGCCACTGGCTGTTGGGAGATATTCACACAATCAAGCCTCTGTTTTCATTTTAAATTCATGACCTCAAGACTCAAATTGGCACTCCATATTGCTCAGCAAACTTACGAGGTTTCCCATTTTCCTTCTCTCTTAGACTTCTAATTCATTTCTTCTCCACCCCTCACCAACCTCCACAGCGCCTCCTCCACACCGTCCCTCAGCTGCTGGCCTTGGCTCACACATCACTGAGAAAACAGAGACCAATAGACACACGCCCCTCACCTTCCACTACCAAACCAGCTTCATTCGCTCCTATCTTCTCCTGAGACAACCAAGAGCATTTTCCTTTAGAAGCAAGTGTCTAGGCCCGAGCGGCCCATGCTGCTGCTCCAGGACCTTCCACGGGCCCCCTGCTGATGAACTCCAAGAACAGTGGCAGCAAAAGATTGTACCAGCAAACACTGAGTGTTTACCACACGCTAAGATTTTACGTGTGTGTGTGTGTGTATATGTATATACACACACACACATATACACACATATATGTAAACATATATATGTTTACATATATGTGTGTGTATGCATATAAACAAACTTTCTTGACCCTCTTTAATAAGCCTAAAAGTTACGTGGTATTCTTATCGTCCCCATGTTATAGGTAAGAAACAAAGGCACAGAGAGGTTAACTAACCTGCCCTAGGTCACAATACCAGCAAGTGCTGAACCCAGGCATTTGGCTCCAGAGACTGAATTCTTTACCTGGTACAGCCTCACCACGAAGACTGGGTAGCAGGTGTGGGAAAAAGAGATAATGAAGCATGAGTCTTTATGTCAGCTTCTTGGTGCTCAGTACTTGGCCCTCCTGCTGGTTCTGCTTCCTTTGTGGGGGGATTGAGTAGGAATTAGCCAAATAGGGAAGCACAAGAAATGCATGTACTAGAGCTCCTCGCCCTGGAGAGTGAGCCTGCACAATCCCAATGGTCCTTCCTCTGAGAGGCTCCTACTGGCCCTGTGACCATCACATAAAACAAGGTGTGCTTTCCAGAACTCAGAGTATCTCTGGGCTTTGGTGGCTACTGTTCCACAAGCCGATGGCAGGAATCCTTCAGGGATATCTTAGTCTCCTCAGGCCGCCATAGCAAATACCACAGACTGGGTGGCTTAAACAACAGACATTTATTTCTGACAGTTCTGGAGACCAGGAAGTCCAAGATCAGGGTGCTGGTAGGTTCAGTTTCTGGTGAGGACCCTTGTCCTGCCTTACAGATAAGTGTCTTCTGACTGTGTCCTCCCATGGCCTTTCCTCAGTGCGTGCAGGTGGAGAGAAAGATCTCATCCTTATATCCTTATTTAACTCAGTTACCTCTTAAAAAGGCCTTATGTCCAAATGCCATCACACTGCGGGTTAGGGCTTCAACATGTGAATTGCAGGGGGACACAATTCAATCCCTAGCAAGGAGTATTGCAGAGTCTGCTTCCACAGTTGCTATTGCCCTGAGAGCAGTGAAACAGGGTCACTCAGCTTAGAAAGAGCCTCCTAATCCAGGAGAAGCTTTGTCCATTCTCCTCTCTGAGACAACCCTTTCTCTGAGCTCTGGATTCTATCTTCTGTCACTTCTCAGATCTTACTTCCACTAGCTACACCCACCTTTTCCTGCACCATCAATATCTCCCTTTAGACTAGATGGCTAACATCAACATTCCCAAATGTCCCTCTAGACCCCATTCCACTGAAAGAACTGTCTCTACTTTACGCCCCCATCCTCCTCCAGCAATGCTGCGAGAATCAGAATAAACCTGAGCACGACGGCATTCAGGCTTTTTAATCTAGCTCCTGTTAGAAATGGCTTGATCTCCAGGCTGTAGTGGGCAGTGAGTATCTGGTGTATATACACACATACATATACACGTACACACATACCCACATAACAAACACATATATGCAAATATACACATATATATACACACATACACACATACACATACAGATATGTACACACACACAGACATAGCCACACATGCACACACAATTAAAAAATACAAACACACATATTGATATACACACATGCACACCTACACACACTGATATACTCACATATACACAGACATATATACAGATATACACATGTACATACATATCTAAAAGCATATACACCTTTACTCACATAATCACATACATACATACACATACAAACACACATACACATACAAACACACACATATATACAGAGGTGCAAAAAGAATGTATACACATTTTACGAAAGGAAAAAACTGTATTAAAATTGTAATACTCAATATATACCGATAACAAAAGATGAATACCAGTCATGTGTACACTTTTGTTGGGCACCCCCAGAATATACATATAGTCATGAGGAGGCTGTGAAGACAAGAAGAGGAATTGGAATGCAACTGTAAAAACAAATGGTGTGAAGGCCAAAAACAGAGAAACGATGAGACTGAATCTACCTTTCTACCGAATACTAACTATTGCATTTTGAGCACCTGTTTCAAGAGCTGGCTCTGTGTCTGGCCCTGGGCGAGGCACCAGCCCTTGTGTTCAAATAGTCCGTGTAAAGTGACAGCACACTTAACGAGAGGCTTAAAGGGGGCAGCAGGCTCCTCTCCAGGAGGCCCTGCAGGATCTTCTCCCCCAGGGAAGGCTGCTTGGAGCATGCTAGCACACCTGTACAATAAACACACACACACACACACAGCCAATAATACTGGTCTCTGTGTTTTAGTGTCTTCGACATGGCTTCCAGAACAAGAACAAGAAAATGGCACCTTGAGATCACTACTGCAAGGAGCCCCCAAGCAGAGAAAGGGTTAGATTAGGTCAAGGTTAGACTGTTGCTCACCCAATAGGTTTTGCTTCGCTCATTCCCAAGTCACACAAAGGCCTGGTGACAGGTGAAGGGTTCTTCAGAAAGTTATGGCTCATCTTTCCTCTCACAGCCTACCCTCCTCCCACACAACGCCTGTGCGCAGTAGCTCTGCTCCCTTGTCCTGGGTCCAGCTTCTCTCCAGGAGGCAAGAGTCTTCAGTCAGGCCTGAGTAGAGAGAGTCCTGCTTCATTACAATGAGTTGCCTTTGAAAGGCACCTCCCAAGTATTCTTGTGCATTCCACAGGACTGCACCTTACTTGCTTATCTAATCCTTCTGTTTCTTAACATGCTGCATCTTTGAAAACTTCCTGAAGTGCCAGGCATTTTCCCCTCAGAGTTCATCTTTGTAATGGCTCATGTATGACAGGTTTTCTGAAGAGCACAAACCTCTGTGCTGGGTGTTGACGTAGCGGCCATCTTCTACTTAACTAACGTGAGGAGGAGGCTCTGTGTGAAATGCAGTGCCTATGACTGACCACAGTCCCTGTTGCTCTATCTTGTCACTCTGTACAATGACACCTCCGTGGGGTGGGAGAAAATCATTGGAAGTCCTTGCTGTGCGATTCGAGGCCTTTTCTGAAAGTGAAAGTCCGTAAGCTGATGCTGAGGACATCAGTTCCTCTGTTAAATTGTAGCAGGTCTTGTGGCTCTGTCTCCCACCTATAGTAAGAAAAGCTCAGGACCGGTCCACCCATGTCTAGCTTAATCACTTTCCATTGTCAATTCAATGCTTGGGCTCCCGTTTCATGCAAAACACTGCGGGAAGAGATAAAATGAAACAGACCTGGAACCTGCCCTCGTGTTACTTAGGGCTTGGGGTGTGAAAGGGAGAGAGATGACACACGGATCATCTAACAAAAGGCAGGTTGTGTTCAGTCCTTCCTTTGAAGAACAAGTAGGAGCCATGGGGCACTGAGGAGAAGGAATACACTCCAAAGGAGGCTTCATGTCAAAGAGGGTATCTGAATTAGAGAATGAGAAGGATGCCAAAAGTCAGAGACTGGGAAAGTGATGGCAGTTCCAGGTGAAGGGAACCTGTACATCAGCACAGAAGGAGGAACACATGGCATGGATTGAGAGAGAGTGAGAAGTCTAGTATGACAGGACACACAGGGTGTGGGGTCTGGCCCAATGCATCCAGCTTGAGGAGGTCTCAGCTTAAAGGGCTTAGGGTCTGACCACTGCGATATAGATGCAGAATGGGGTGCCAATGAAGTTATTCAGATTGTCATGCCTGCACTTTAGGAAGATAACTTGGAACCTGAGAAGGTGGCTGCCAGAGAGAAAGCATGGCCCTTCTTCCCTATCTTTTTAATACCTTCTCTGGAGTCAACAAAAGTAAGATTAGACACAGGATCCAGAGGATGTATCAAGGAGAAAGCATGTTGGGGACTCCTGGTTCCAGGGTAGCCAGCAAGACCTGGTGGCCAACAGCAGAGGAAGAACCTCAAAGTGAATGCCTTGGATTTTGTGGTTCCCTGAAGAAGCCCATCTGGCAGATGTTTGTCCCCTTCAAATGGGGCTGTCTCTCCTGACCACAATATGGAATTCAAAGAGGTCACCAAATCACCCTCGTGGACATACATGGGGCATCCTAGATGGGCTACACTGGTGTCAGTCTGTTCTGCTGAGGGAGGATTCAATAGGTACCTTGGCTGAAGGTAACAGTTTACCTGCTTGCTGGCCACCAGCCCACAGAATGGACACTGGCATGCCTCCTGCCCCCTGCTCTGCCATCACTGATAGAATACCCAACAAGCTGACCAGTACAAATACCAAGAGAGCACACAAATGAGGAGGTAATGAAAAATTACAACCTACTTAAGGGGTCTCTATAACCAAAGGGAGAAAGACTAGACTGAGCATGGAGAGCTGGCAGGTTCCTTTATAGCAGAACTAATGGGAGAGAGAAAGAGGACATTAATAAAAGTAATTAGAACAAAGATATAATTAGAGCACAGAAAAGGCTTTCTGGAACAAAGAATGATATTTCTGAAATTTAAAAGTTCAGTATACAAATTTTAAAAAATGAATGCTTACTGCTGAGAATAGAATTTATGTTCTGGAAGATAAAGTTAAAGAAATATCTAAAGACACAGAGAAGTAGCCCTCAAAGTAGAAATCATGTGGAACAAGAAAAGAGACTTAGAAGACAAATCCAGATGATCTACCATGTTAACAGTGGGAACGCCAGAGGATGTGAAGTAACAGTGCATGGACAGTAATAAGAAAATAACAGAAGGAAGTATTCCCTAAACTACATGCTTCTTCAGATTAAAAGCTCTGCTGAGTCCTAGAGAGGATGCATTAAGAGAGGAAAACAACAACAACAACAAAAACAGAAACCGGAGACATACTCTACTGACATTGCTACATTTCAAAGAGAGAGAGAAAATCTTACAGATCTTCTGACAGAAAGAACAGGTTACTGACTTATCATCTGAAATACTAGAATGTAAAGAACACTGAGCACCTATAGAAAGGATTATTAATAAAAAATTATGATCCTAAAATACTATCCAGCCGAAGTATCATTCACCTGACAGGGAAAAGGAAAAGTAATATTATAGGTCCCGTTCTCTGATTATAATCAGTGATACTGTAAATCAACAACAAATAATTACCAAAAATTTAATTACTTGCAAATTAAGAAACATCTTTTAAATTATCTTTTGTGTAATAGGTAAGTCCTAGCTAAAATTTGACATTCTTTAGAGAGTAAAGGAAAACATTTCATACTGAAGAGTATAGGACACAGCTAAAGCTGTACTCAAAGGAAAATGTTTAGCTTTAAATGCTTTTAGTGTATTAGACATAGTAAAACAAAAATAAAGACTAAAAATAAATAAAATGTACCTATTCATCTTAAGAAATTAGAAAAGGAAGAGCAAGGTGTGAAAGAAGACAATTCTGGCAGCAATGCCATGGGATAAAAGATGGAAATGATTCTGCAGCAAAGTGATGAAACCCTGAAATAGAAGCAGCAGTATCAAAAAGAAGAGCTAGACTGAGAAGTTGTTCTGGAACTGGAATGATCCTGGCGTGGAAGCAGAGAGTAAGAAGGGAGAGGAGTGAAAGATGAGGAAGCGTCTGAGACTGGGTAACGAGGTGAAGGTGATACTATTAATAAGACAAAATGGAGAAGAAGGACTGAGAGGGGAAACACAAAGTTCAACTTCTAATATATGGAATTTGAGGTGCCTGTAAGGGGCAAGGCACTTGTGAGGCACTGACCCATTATAAACCTGGATATGCCCGCTCACCCCAGATTCCTGTGCCACCATATCAGTCCAGGGATGCAGGTAGCATATCAAGATGACAAGCAAAAATGTATGTGTTTAATAGAGGCTGATCCCAGAAATGTCTGGCCCAAGCTCCAGAGTGAGAGAAGGCTCCACCCTCTCCACCCCTCTCCTCAATTACAATTCTGAGGGACTGTCCTAGGAGATTGGGAATAGAGGATGGGGGCGGGACTGAGAGAAACTAGCAAGGTCAGCATTCCTTCAGCCAGTTTTCATTATTCGATTCAAAGGCCCTACTTCGGAAACAAGTGAGCTCTCCAGGGACTTGTCCCTAAATTAAACACAACCTCACAGTTGTAGCCCAAAGACTATTAAATATGACTTTAGCACTTCAATTTATGTTTTCTTTGCCCTTCTTCCCCCACCCCCCACCCCACCCCTGTATCCCAGAACCTCAGCAACACATCACTGAGAAATCTAGACCTAGGGAATCAAATCAAAGAATCACAGATCAGGATCTCTCCATATTCAGATAACTCTTTCAAACAAATCTGGTAACAAACCTTGTGGATGCCATCCAAGTCCACCTTCCTGCGTAGCTTCTAGGAAAAGCAGTAGGTCAATGATAATATCCGCTTGGGGGAAAAACAGAGCCAGGCAGACAGCCTCCTGGAAAGACTCTCCTCTGGCCTGTGCCTGCACTGAGGTCAGCTTGACTTTCTCTTTGATGCAGAGGGTAGCTTCGGGCAAAGTATATTGGCTTAATCCTCGACCACTGATTCGTGTTAACTTAGTCCTTGGTGAGAAAGTTTCAACTGTGAATGAAATGGGAACTTTGAATGCTGGCAGCTGATTTTAATCAGACCTTTCTCGTGCTCTGTTCAAAGCTGTGCAACAAAGGACTGAGAGGCCAAGCCACTCTTCTAGATTGCCAGGGATGCTTTCAACATGTGGACCTCAGCTTGGTGCTCCTGCCATGAAGCTGTGTCCGAGAAAGCTGTGCATTCTCCCAAGTACAAGCCATGGAAGTTCAGATAACCATGATTGTGCCTGCCACTTTTCTGTCAAAAGAAATACAAGGTCATCACTCTATTCACAATTGAAACCTCCAAAGTTTTACTTTGCTTTAATGCCGTTAGTGGTAACTGAGACCAGGCACCACTGCCTGACCTCCCATCCAAATGAGCCTAATTCTTGCTCAAGGAAAATAAAAGCACAGACATCCAAAGTTCTCAGAACTACCGACAAATCACTGGAGAAAACTGGTACTGTTGAGCCCAGAATTAACGAGGCTCCCTTGTAGGAAAGTGTCAAAATACATCTCGGGGAGCATTCTTCTTTTTCTTTCCTTTTTTTTAATACAGGTCTTTTGTAAGGTCAATCTTCATTCCTCCTAGCTGATGATGCTTATGAGCAGTTCAAATAAAATGATGGGAACACAGCCTAATTCTTCACCTTTTTCTAAAGATGCACCTACTATCTCTGTAAACTGAAGTACCAATTCGGAAATTCAAGTATAGTTTTCTTTCCCCTCTGTGTGCGAAGATTATTTTTCGTATGTGGTACTGATGTTTTTGTCTCTTTACATTAGTGAAAATGAACTTTTAATAATGTGCCAGAAAAGGAGTCTTTGGTCATATACTTCCAGATCTGGAGGCATGAAGCAAATTATCTGGAGAATTTCACATGGCTTAGGAAAGGTCCAAATATTTAAAAGACACTCTGCTTAAGGCAGTTTTACTGGGGGTCATTTGTTGAAGAATTAGCTGCCATTGTGGGATTCTCTTCAAGTCGTTGTGCTTTCTTTGATGACATCTTACATATAAAGGTGATGCGGTGCTGTAGCTTCATTAGTATAATCCCTGAACAAACCTTATTAACATTATTAGCTATGTGTCATTTTATTCATCACTGAGCCCCTCATCTGCCCTGTAAGGGACCCGAGACCTTACACTTTAGTTCTCTGATACCCAGAATGTGATCCAAAGACCAGCAACATCTCTCAGGCCACAAACTGAATTGTCACCGCCTTCCCCCCCGCCCGCCCCCCAAAGCCCCAAGGTGACTGTATTTGGACATAGGGCCTATTAGGAGGTAATCAAAGTTAAATGAGGTCAGATGGGTGGGGCTCTGATTCAATAGGATTATGTCCTTACAAGAAGATACACCAAAAAAGAGAGCTTGCATTCTCTGTCTCCACACATGCACAAAGACGAGGGCACGTGACTACATAGCAAGAAGGCAGCCATCTGCAAGCCAGGAAGAGAGCTCTCAGGAGTAACCAAATCAGCCTGCACCTTAATCTTGGACTTCCAGCCTCCAGAACTGTGAGGAAATAACTGTGTGTTGTTTAAGTCCCCCAGCCTGTGGTAGTTTGTCATGGTAGCCCAAACTGATGAAGATATCTGCTGAATCAGATTCTTCATGCTAACAAGATCCCCGTGTGATGAGTATGTTAACAAAGGGAACATTTACATAAATATTGCTTGTTTTAAGAAAACCAGGAAAGATAGTGTGTTACCCCTGGGCTAAAACCAGTGGTGAGCAGTTACCATCCACCCTATAGGACAGGGAGAGGCAGTACTGACCAGAACCCAGAGAGAGTAGCTGCATAAAGAAGACTGCCGGTTAGTAGCTGAGGTTTGGGAGAGGGGCACACACAACCCTGGTGGCCGGCAGGGAGGGAGCCTGAGAAATGAGTACCCTGTCTTCTCCCTCCCTCCTCCTTCCACTATCCTGCTGGTGCTTCCCTCAGGCCAAAACCAACTCAAAGTCAGAAGATGAGAGAACACACTTGATGCCGGCCATCTTGGTGAGCATCGGGGAGCCCAGAACAGTGTGCAGGGGGAGAGAGGGTGGATATAGAGGGGCAAACAGAAAAAGTCACACCATTCCAAAAGGTCCAGATGTAGGGAAGCGAAAACAATTATGAGGTTATTTCACCCAGGGTAGGACTAACTAGAGTGAGGCAAACGAGGTACCTAGGATGCAAAACGTAAGCAGGTGCTCACTTCCAGGATCTGGCAAACGCTTGCTCAGCACTCACCTGACTAAGAGAGAGGATGCCTTGCTTGCCTCACCTAGTCCCAGCTCTAATTTCACCCATAGCCTTGGAATTGTGTTGTGTGCGATAGAATTAAGAAAAGGAATGTATTACTGCTTAGTAAGTAAGCATAAAAAGAACACTTTGTTAAAAGACTTAAAAATATCCCTGTGGACCCACCAGGACCCGGCAGGCTATATACATGTCCAGACATCAGGGCGCTTACCACTCTGGCACTGGCACTGGATTTCCATTATTTTGTGTGGGTGAGTCATTGAGTCCAACTGCACATTTTTTTCACATCTTAATATATCTGAAGTCAAGATGTACCTTATAATCAATGGCATCTTTGATTTGATGAAATTCAGTGTGAATACTTCGAGGATGTATGTGGCTTTATGACATTTCTCATGTCTACCACAATACCTAGCATGTAAGAATGGGCATGGTCTATCCTCAACCAGGACTTCATGCACGAGTGAATGAGTGAAGGAGGGAATGAATGAATGAAAGACTCCACTGATCCTAACTGGTATTTACTCTGAGAACTTGGATAGTGTAGTGTCATGAAAAACATAAGTTCATATACAATAGCTGTTTAAGCTATTCTCCTGACAGACTGAAGAAGCCTGAATGTTGTGTTAGCCATGTGCATTCACTTACCTCTCATTGTTTCATTGTCTGCAAAACTGATGCTAGTTCTGTTTCCATGCTGTGCACTTTCTGTAGTTTTCGTGATTTGAAAACATGTTTTACAGCAAACTTTACCCCACTCCTTTCATCCTCCTCTTTCTCATCTGCTTTAAGACAATTTCTTCCCAATGGCATTTTCATTAATTCTCCACTCACATCCCTAATTTTAACCCTGTGATTCTGAAACTAACGTACAGTTTTTAAATGTAATTCTAGCATTAAACATGGCTTTTTTATTTTTTAAAGTTTAAATATTTAACTTCATTTTAATATAGTCTTGCTTGCAAACATGTACCTCAGTCCCATTGTTAACAGCAGCTGGTTTGGCCAGAGAAAAATATTATTTTTCTAGTGATTTGCTTTAATCCCTCTCAACAAGAAATTAAAAATTATTTTCTACTCTTTTGATGCGTCATGCAGTAGCAGCTTCCTGGCTCACCTATTATCTCACCCTGTCCATTTCCCTTTTAAAATTTAGATATTTACACATTTTTAACAAAAAGGAAGATAATGCAATATTAGAACTCATATTTCTGACAACTCTCTTCTGGGAACAAGGAAGAAACATTTTCATTAAAAAAGTAAATATGTGTATATCACAAAGCTGGTTATTAATTATTAATAACACTTCATGATCTTACAAAGTGTTAATCACCCCAACCAAGGGAGGATAAAATTCTACTGTTAGTTTGTAGAGATCAGGGATCACAATCTACTTCCAATTATGGGCTTAAATAATGGTTTTCACAACGATTTTTTATCCCAAAGCTGTTTTAATTTCAATATTAGTTATTTATTAGTGTTGGTTAAATAATCTTCTTTGACTATTTTTTTATGTTTTAAGTCCACATGGTTAATAATTCTGTACCAACTGGTGATGGATAGCCAGCAGCAATAGATTTACTGGTGCAAAATTGTTACGGAATTCAGCTGCAAGTGCTTTTTAATGGTGAAGGTAAAGAAATGGGTTATAAATCTTTCTGCTTTTATTTTTAATTACTGAAATAAATGGTGTTACAATAGCTTTACTTCGGCTCCCCTTTCCAATCTCCATATGCTTTAGGTAATGCATAAATATTACCTAGTGCATGTTCTAGCACTTCATAAGCACTCAGTACACGTTAGCTGCCACCATTATAACTCTACGTCTCCAGCTGCCTTTTCACCTTCTGCTTCCCTTACTTCCATGCTCTATGGTTCTCTCTCTCAATACCTTGGTGCCCTTTTGCCCTTGAGCTTTTGTTTTCACCTCTTTCTGCTCTCAGGAATATGTCTGATCCAGTCATTTATATCTTGTGTAAATACAAGTCCAAATATTCTTCTCCCAAGTCTTGCCTTCAGGCTGAATCTCAATGGGAAATGAAGAGCTTGATCCCATGCTAAGGAAGTTCAGGCACCAGAAGTTAGAGAAGGTTATGATTTGGGGAGGTAGCCCTCTCAAAACAACTTCTAGAGTGACTACCTGTTCTACTAACAGGTAAAGCCAATTGGGAATGGAGAGTTCAGAATCAGCCATTAGAATTGTATCTTACATCAATTTTGTGAAGCTCTGTTGTTCTTCTCTTAGGATTAGCTTGGATCAACTTTTCTCCTGGATTCATGCACAGAGGAATTTTATGATTTCTGAAATGTATATCCCATGTATTTCCCTCTCATTGTCAAAGTCCATTCTTAATTTTTGAGGATGATTGCTCTTGGGGAGAATATACACCTTGCACCAAGAGAATACATATCCATCTAGGTTTTTTCCCACTAAAGTCTGAGTACATCAAACAATAACAATGTGAAGACTTGCTCTGAGATGGCACTTGAGACCCACACTACACACCAAGAGTGGTCTTTAATGAAGATCTGGTATTAGGCCACAGTTCTATCTAAAGTTCCTTATAGTTTGGAATGGTTTGGGAAGGAAATACACTTCTGGTATCATCAAAATGAGTTTATTTTGCCACATAACTATGTTTTGGTCAACAACAAACAACATATATGACGGTGGTCCCATGAAATTATAATGGAGGATTCCTGGTCAAGATGGAGGAGTAGAGAAATGCTGTGCTCACCTCTTCTCGAGACTACATCAGTTACAACTAAACTACAAAACAACCATCATTGATAACCTGAAGTCTATCTGAACCGAGGCCCTACAAGTACAGACATACAGAATAAGCCACCGCAAGTCTGGTAGGAGGGGCTGAAACACAGAACGGGCTGGTCCCACACTCTCCTGTGATGATTAAAAATTGGGACACATATCTTGACTGTGGTGTCCTCCCACCCAGAGGAGTGAGGGGTCCCAGCCCCACACAAGACTCCCCAGCCAAGAGTTCCAATGCCAGGGCGAAAAGTCTCCATAAATTCTGGCTGTGGAAAATAGCAGAGATTGTAGCTGAGTGAGCCAGAGGGTGGCTGCAGTCCTAGGCACTCCTCTTAAAGGACCCATACATGGACTTGCTTGTTGATGGACTCACTCGCTCTGAGCTCCAACACTGGGACAGCAGCTTGAAAGGCACTAGGGACATACAGGGAGGAATTGAGTTGTCTGACTTGGGAGTGAGGGCTGGTGGGGCAGCTTTATTCCAGATAGGGGAGCTGGTGGAAGCCATTGTTTCTGTGTTGAGCCTTCCCCCCACTATGTACAGACAAAGACAGGCACCATATCTGAGTCTCCATCAAACTGGCTCTCACCTTTCATCTGCCCCACTTAGTGATTTTCTGAGACCCCACCCCACCCAACTTTTGAGCATACCCAAGCCACTTTCTGTGGCTTTTTTGTATGAACAACCTCTCTTAGTTCATTCTGTGGATTTTCATAAAATCTCTCAAAGATTCACAAAACCCAAACAAGCAGCATCTGACTTTGGCATGTCCCGTACCACTAGCTGAGCAACCCTAAGCTTTGCACTAGTGATAACTGGCCTTGGTTCACAGATTGCCTTCTTGAGGCACCTCCAAGCCCAGTTCAGGTGGTAGCCATCTGTGGATTGATTTGTGGCTCATACCAGGTGGCCCTGAGCAGGGCACAGGCTGCAGCTAAACTTGACCTGCATAGGGCCAGGTGGGTACTAGACTAGTTAAGGAATCACTTTTTAAATTATATAAATGTCTAACCACTATGATATACACCTGAAATTAATATAAAATAATATTGAATGCCAAAATAAATAAATAAATAAAGTATAAAACAATAAAAGTAAAAAACAAATGCAACCAAGGGCACACTCACTCACACACACACACACAAAGATTATAATGGAACTGAATTTCCTGTGAGAAATAGAAGGATATGTGGTTCAGAAGGATTTTTTTCCTCTGACAGGAGCAGTATGTGTGGGGCTTGGCAGCAGATTTCCTCTCACTCTCAGCACCTCAATTTTGAGTACAAATTCCATCCCCATGAGTCAGCCCTGACCTTTCTCAGTGCATAGGAGCCTGTCCCTCCAGTGCTACACTGAGGGGGCGCTACAGCTGTTTCAGATCTAGTCTGACTGTCTGCAGAGCACACTGCTGTAAATTCTCTGTTGAGGACAAAGATCCTATACAAGGACACAGGTCCACAGGAGCCACCTTAACAAGTATTTAGTGCCACTGCCACTTAGTAAAAGCTTTCTGTGGTAGCTTTGAGCCAGCCTGTCCCTGCACTTCGGAAATGTTTTCAGGCTGTAATGATGTAAAGCACAGATAAGTTTCATTTCTTCCATCAATTTAATGCCAGAGAGAGCCCTTTGTGCCAGATAGGGTCCATGGAACCAAAAACAAATTTCCAAAGTCAAAATATGGAGTCCTTGGTTCTACATCCTCTCAATGTTAAACAACTTCTCTTTTTATGAATGTCACAAAGTTCCTTAATGTAACCACTGCTCCAACATGCCATAGCCAAAATCAAATCGCCCCAATGTCCCTTTATCTGTCCATCCTGATTTCTTGTTCCCACTGATGCTCAGGCCCCCTTTCATTCCCTCCTGACAGTCACTATTATGGTGATTGATGCCTCACCCAGCCAATTTCTCCTCAATATTTCCAATCAACCCAGCCCATCTCCATGTTTGTGGAACAGCATTGACAACTTTGATGTTCTATTTCTGACACTGTCAGAGGGAACAAGGGGGAGGGCTGGTGGGATACTGGTGTACACGTAATTCCTAGGCCTTCACACTCACTCACTCACCCAGGGCAACTTCCTGTCCCACAAGCTCCATTCATGCTAAGTGCCTTTGTACAAGTGTGCCATTTTTTAAAAATCTTTTGCATCATATTTTACATCATATGAAACTTTTCTATGTTTAGATATCTTTAGGAGCACAAATACTTACCTTCGTGTTACAATTGTCTACACTGTTCAGTACAGTAACATGCTGTACAGATTGGTAGCCTAGAGCAACCATATGTGTAGGTGTGCAGTGGGCTGTACCATGCAGGTGTGTGTAAGTGCACTCTGTGATGCTCACACAATGACAAAATCGCCTAGCAACACATTTCTCAGAACATATCCCCATCGTTAAGCAAGGCATGACTATAAGCACAATAGTTTCCAGGTTTTCACTTTTCTGCCTCTTGCTGAGACCTCTGACAGTCCGGGATTTATCCTCAATCACTTTTGGTTTCACAGCAACATACAATCAGACTCTTACAACTACTTTGTACTCGGTAAAAAAATGTCCCTCTTTTTTCCCATACAATATCTTCACTGGAATTTAAACAAGTTAATCCACTTAAAAGTGAACAAAACACTCCAGAGCTTTCCTGGGCATGTGCTCTGTCCCAGGCAGCGCACCCAGAGGGAAACCACAGGGGAGGAAGGCCAGGAGACTTCCTTGATAAGCCATCACATCTGTCTTCTCACCAAAGGGTGTCAGTGTGCTTGCAGCTTAGGTCAAAACAAATTAGTCTACATAGTCAGTCTCAACCCACTTTCTAACTGACTCTTATCTGTAGCGTGACGTTCACTTACATCTTGGCGGAACTAAGCCCTCCAAACCCAGAGGAAGTTCTGCCAAACTCAAGGAACAGGATGTATATCTGTACTTCTGTTTGCGACGTGTACTTGTTTATTGGTGTTTATCGGTCAAAGAACATAATGTTTTCAGCATACTTATATTTCCCCAAGTGTATTTCTAAATTGACAGACATTATAAACACCGTCCCCACAGCTCATCCACACGTCCAGAGCACACCTACTCTTCTCAGTCTTTACACTGTAAATAAGCCTCCGCTGGAGCCAGAAGTCACAAGGAAAATCGATGTTAAGATCAGGTGAGGAAATAAACACAACTCTTATGCTGGAGTCACTTAACTTTAGTCACTTAACTTTATTCAGAAGGCCTAAATCTCAAAGACACATCCCCAACCACCACAAGGACAGCAGCAGCCACTGCTCTGAGCAGTCTCCAGGTTGGGTCCTGTGCTGAGCCTGGGCAGGCATTATCTCACAACAACCTTATGAAATAGTTACTATTCATCTTTTCATTTTATGTAAAAGGAAGGTGAGGCAGAACTTCTTGCTTATAGTCATACAAGAAAGTCGTGGGATCAGCTAGTCAGGGTATTTAACTCTTCATGATTATGCTGTATGTCTCTTGTTAGCTGTTACCTAGTATTTTCAGCAAACTGTAGCAGCAAAGACTTAAAGAGTGATCAGATCCTTCTTTAATTTGATGGACCTGAGAGTGACCTATGGAATCTGTTCCACATTCAGTCTCTGAAAGAAAAACAAATGTCACATGGGCAGGTTTAGGACACCAACAGGAATGTCACATCACATGAACCCTGGATCCAGCCATTTCAGTGAGTAACCAGACAAGTCCTATTGGTGAGAAAGTGTGACCTAGCAGAGCATACATTTGACCACCAGGTGGAAACCCACTGGTGGAAACCCACTAGGCAGCTGTGCCCTCAGCAGCGTCCCCAGACTTGTATCTTACTTGTCTTTGGGAGTTCACAGTCATATCACATACTACATGTCCCCAAATTGTGGAACCTCCCTTTCTTCTTTCACTTCATGGGAAGATATTTCAACTTGTCACTCCCTAAATTCAAAACCAGAGTTGTCTCTGAGTACATATTAACCTTTGTGCTCTAAAACTCCAGTTGTCTAATAGAAGTGTAAGATCCTCTACCCAGTTGCTACCACAAGGAGTTTGCTATCACAGCACCTCTGATATGGTCCATCATCCTTTGCTTGAAAGTATCCACGAACTGGGGGACGTTGCTTTTCCTGAGCCCACACTGACTACACTGGATGACTCCCATGTTGTACCATCCCATGTAGTACATATTAATCCAAACTGAAACTTTTCTACATCTACTGCCACAGAAAATGTTCACCTCTCTCCAAGATGATGGTACTCTCCTAAGCATCTTTTCTTCCAGCTCTCTGTAGCCCTTCCTAAATAAGATATCCAAACTGTCTTCAGATACTGAATGTGACACACCCTTCTCCAGCTTCTTTGAATACAAGTATTCTCAGTCCACTGATCTTGGCCTCGAAACACCCATTATTGCTCCCTTATTCCTTGGACTTGACTGTTTGGTCTCAACCACTACCTCAGACAAGCAAAGAGTCAAAACTCATAAAGGAGATTGGGGGTGGGGGGCTCTTTTTCTTGAGCTTATGAGAATGTAAAGAGCTGTGACCTTGCTTCACTCACAAGAGAATGCTCAGACCCTACTGACCCTGAGCTTTAGGTCCATCTTTCTAGTGGGGAAAACTCCCACACATGCTTCTTCTCCACCCATCACATGGGTAATGGCAGGGACAAGCCATTCAGGTGTCCTGAGGGGGAACTCAGAAACATCTCAGTACTTTCCTTCACTCCACAGTCAGTCCTTCACGTTCCCCCAGACCACCCCACCATGCACACATCGCTCAAATCTCTCCTCCACCACCACTATCTTAGTTTAGACTCTAATGGATGCATTGCAGTAGTCTACTAAATGACCTCCACGCCTCCAGGTTCCTAATACCAAAATGTGTGCCACCAGTGATTTTTCTAGAACATAAATCTAATCATTTCATCCCCTACAGCCTAGAGAAAAAAATTTTTCCTAAGCATAACATTCATGATCCTTCATAATTTGGCTTCAAATTACTTTCTGATCTCACCCACAGCAGCTCCGCCCCCTTCAATATGAGTAACCCTTGCAGTTGAGCCACACAAGAGTGTTTATCCTACCCCGAACCGACTTTGTTCTTCTCAGATTCTCTACACTTGCTCACGCAGTGCCCGCAGCCTGAAGTGCCCTCCACCTACCGCCTCCTTTCCCCTTATGTTATATCCTCCTATATGTCATCTCAGCCAGCTCACAGGGAGGCTGTTGGCTAAGAATGCCAGAGGCACTCACCCGACCCATCACTTGTACTGCGCCCCACAGACATTTCCACCACCCGGTGGGCCCTGCTGGTTTTTGCCACGATTGCAGGAGGCACTCCAAAAACCATCAGAGAATTCTGAGGAACAAGATTTATGACTTGCAGGTTCTGGGGGCAACTCAGAATGCCCCAGGGACACATAAATGTGAATAAGCAGGTCCCATGTAGAGAGAGAGAGTAGGAACGTGAGTACCACAGAAAGAGCAAAAGTGAGGGAGAAAGAGAGAGCGAAAGTGAGGACCTGGGGCTCTGCTTCTATTACGATCCAAGAGTAAGGTGTCCAGGTTTTCATGGGTTCACTCTTTACTGGCTAATTTACAGCAGAAGGCGAAGAAAGGGAGAAGCAGGGTGACTCAAGCAGTCAATTATCTAGGTTACCCTGGGGCTTTCTGAAAGAAGGGGTTTTATGAGGGGTGGGGGCAGCCTAATTCCTACTTGGTTGTTTTGCTAGTACATAGCTGTGTAGTCCAGCTGGCAATACGTTTATTCGAGATGGATGCCTCGGCAGTCTAGAGCTGAATGCCAGGCACTTATAGTACACTCACTTTCCAATACCCAGCTCCTCTACAGCCCATCTGGATTGGCTCTTTGGTGGTGTGTTCAAATAATTCTGTGTGCAATGCATATCTCACCATACTGTAGTTCTTTCTTTCCAACGCCTGGCTTCCCTATTAGAGCTTATATCATTGATGGCAGGAATCCTGCTATTGACTTTTATATCTTAGAGTCTGTTGTTTATAGAAAATCTACTCTTGGCTTTACTTATTGTATTTACCAATCAATTTAAGGTACATCGATTTCTCTCTAATGATAACACCAATAACAAGAATATCAGCTGATATTTCAGGTGTGCTTCCTAGGTGGCAGCCAATATTTTACATATACATATAATACATACAAATATACATATACATATAGTACACATAAATATAATACAATATTGCATTATAATTTTATGTATTAACTCATTTCATCTTTATAATAAGCCATAATGTAGATATATGCTTATTCCCATTTATAGTTGAAAGAACTGAGATTTAGAGAGGTTAAGTAATTTGCCTCAATGTTACAAATGTAATAAATGATAGAAGTGAGATTGGAACCCATGCAGCCTGGCTCCACGGTCCCC
Organism: Rhinolophus ferrumequinum; assembly: GCF_004115265.2. Taxonomy (NCBI): domain Eukaryota; kingdom Metazoa; phylum Chordata; class Mammalia; order Chiroptera; family Rhinolophidae; genus Rhinolophus; species Rhinolophus ferrumequinum. Next base: position 2,653,368 of record NC_046285.1, on the reverse strand, counting down.
ACTTTCAATTACTGTGCCACGCTAAAATAACAGTATGATTTAAAGTGATATTTTCCACTTATTTTAATTCACTTGCATATTTCTCCAAAACAAACTTAAAATATTTGAATGATTGTACTAGATTAATTTTGGCCATACACAGCTATACTAATATTTAGTCAAATATATTTGCGGTGGGGTGGGGTGAAGTACCAGATTTTAACACTGTGTAATGTTCTAATAGATACACAAAAGTCCCCAAACCTCCACAAATGTCTCTCACACCCCTCCATTGTCTTTCTGTGTTTATGTGCTCAATGTCCAGTCACTCTTCCCTTACTGAAAATGTCATTTTTCACACTTAGCCATCAAATACAGCTCTTAGAGGAAGTGGTTTGTCCTCCCCCGCCACCCATCCCTGTCAGCAGGGGGCTCAAAAGAACCAAAACTGCGCCTAAGACTATAGGAATTCCCACGATGGGAATAAACCCTAGTAATATTTCACTGCCTTTCTGGAGGTGCTAAGTGATAGGATCAGAATGAATTTTGTGGGCTTAATGGGAAAGTGAGCCTTTTGTTAGCTACTTACCTTGCTTTCCTTTAAGAAAATCCCAACTTTGGAGCATTCGATTTGGCCATAGCTGGATATGGGAGCAACCCAAGATTTTTTATGTCTAATAAAATTCACCAGAATGGAGGCATGATAGGAAGGAAAGCGCATTATGGTGCATAGAGATGGGTTCTGCTCTGAAGATGGAACTGGAACTTGAAAATGAGGAACCCGAGCAAGACGTTAGAGGGTGCCGCTGGAAACAATACATGCAAAGCTCGCTTTAATGTCCATTTCAATACCAAAGAGGCAGTACTCGACTCACTTAGAACTAAAAGGGGCATCAAGAATACAAAACATCATATAGAATTTTAACCAGCCTTTTTAGTTGCTTTTTAATCCTTTCCTGATTCTTCATTTCTCTATATTTTGAGAGATGTTCCTGGGTTGTATGGTTTTTCCTCTGTGTACCCGGCTTCCCTATTCTAAGGCTGCTGGCACCTTTATAGTTGTCACCCACCAGCTGCACCCATTCTTTATTATAATGTAGTTTCCTTTCTACCTTCCTGCTCTGCTGTTTGTCTGCCCAGTTCTATCCTTTCCCTCTCTTCCCCTGGCTCTTCAATCAACTTTCTTTCTTTCTTTGTTCCCCTCTCACCCACTCCTAGACCACAAGTAAATTGTAAATAAATTCCAATCTGAGAAGTTTGGCCTCCTTGAGTAGAAATGATAATTTACTATGAAACCAGAAACCCCTGCTGTACACTGGCCACTCCCTATGGCTTAACAGTAGTTGTTACTGTGTATTCAAGGATTGTTCAATGCAGAGCTGGGCACTAGGAGGGTTTATCTCTCAAACTGCTGAGCACTGAGCATGGCAGGACTTGGCTCTGGCCTCACTAATTAAAAAAAAAAAGCACTGATATGGATGAAAGTAGTAAGAGTAATAACATCAACCATAGCTGCTGACATTTCTTGAGAGCTCACTAGGTACCAGGCCCTAAGCTAACCACTTTATAAGTATTTTTTCATTTAATCCTCACCACAACCCTGGGAAGCAGGGCCTGCTATTATCCCCATTGCACTAACGAGGAGACCGAGGCACAGATAGTTATGCAGGTCACACAGCAGTAAGAGACACTTCACAGCTGGGCTTCATTGAGCCTCCACAGCTGCAGGGCAGTGCTCAATCCTGGGATTCCAGCTCGGGCTGGCACATCATCCCGAGCAATAGCTCACCCCGCACAGCTGGGTATAACTGCACAGGTGAACACAGGGTGAACGAGGGTTGCCATAGCCAGAGCAGGTGATCACAGGTGCCACAGAAGGGTTGCCGGTCTGGGAGCAGAGAACAGAGTTGAAGGCATACAGGAACTGGTAGTCCAAGTCAGTGAAAATGTAAGTGATGGGGGACCTGAAGCTAGGTGTGGCGATAAGATGGGTGGTCCACATGGTCATCAGAAGGGGAGGGGCAATAGTGGGGAGTTCAGGAAAGGAGGCGGAGCTCCAAAGATGCCAGGGCTGGCCAGCATGGCCCCAATCACCAGCTGGAGTTTTGAGAGAGGACATTCAGCCGATGGGAGAGGAACTGGCAGATCCCGGCAGGGCTACAACTCAGCGATCACATTGGGTACTGAAGTTTAGAAACAAGGACAGATACAGTTACCAGCCCTAGGGCACTGTGTCCAGATCAGACCCACAGAAAGAGTTGCTTAACTCTGCTGGAAAGGTGCTAAAGAGCCTTGGATGTCACCTAAGGCGGCCAGGCTTCATCTCAAACACCTGTGACCTCACCTAGAGAGCCACTCTATACACCCACGGCACCACTAACCAGGTGACATCATGTTTTCTTTCTAATAAACTCCCAAGAACCAATAGTGTGTGAGTGATCTTTTATGCAGAAAAGTAGGTAGATACAAGTTAACCCGACCTGAATATCACTTTCATTTCTGACTTGCTTTCTTGAACAGGAGAATAAGAGATACAGATGCAGCTGGCACACTGGCTTCACCAAATGTGTGTGTGTGCGCCAAGCATTTTGATATCGGTTTATATATCACAAAGGAGAGAAGATAGAAATTGACCTCAGAGGCAATGCAGAGCATGTCTGGGGGTGTGCAAGGGTGGGGCAGGGAACACCTGCATTTTACTGTAAATCCTTGCATGTTAGAATTTTATTATTTTGTTATATGTGTGTATGTGTGTGTGTGTTGTAAACTTGAAAAAAAAGTATCAAATTTGAGTATCAGTCCCATACTACCTTAAAAGGAGACAGGCAGGAAATCAAGGCATTTTAACAGGCAGGTACAAGAATTTTAAAAAGAAAAAGATTAGCAGCCGGGGTCCATTTAATGTGGGCATGAAAGGTGGGTAATCTTGGAAATCATTATACTCAGTGAGGAGCCAGTGGCGATACTGAGACCTCCAGGGAAGATTCGAGTGTCCCCACCATACTCTGTTTAAGGAAGCAGGGGGCAAGAGAATATATTTTGGAACAACTTTTATCAAGAGAGCTAGAATCACAAGTGAAAGGAGACATCGTCCTTATGTGCCTTTCCTTCACACCACTTAAATTACAATAAATTTTTAAAGATTTTTCTACTGAAACCTGCCAAACTGTATGCCTGTGAGGGCACGGACCATGTCTGTTTCATTCACCCCCACGTGCCCAGGAGGAAAATAGCTTTCAGAGTTTGTCCTCAAGCCACTTGAGATGTTTAGTCTGCTCTCTGCCCAGAAGCGCTGTGGGCCTGGCTCCAGGAGCAACCTGACCTTGCGTGACCTGGGAGTGGGGAGAGAGGAGGTGTGTCCCTGCTGCTGGTTCTGTCACTCAGGCCTCTGAGATGCTTTCCACCAGGTCCCACATAAAACTGAAGAACTTAATCCCCAGCCGTCATTCCTTAGCTCCATCTGGCTGCCAGAATAATTGAAACTAGAAATGTCTGCTTTGATTGCTGCCGAGGAGGAAAGCCTATATTTTAGTGGGAAACTTTAGCATATACTGCCTCAAACTTTACACATTGGTTATCTTGTGAAATTTGATTTCTATTCTCTCCAGTTGTCTAGACAGAGAATGAGAAAATGGCCCTAAACAGATGCAGCAGTGTGGGAACGTGAGGACCTTCGTCAGTCACAGCCTACATGGGTGCCGGGTAGCCCCGGGAGGGGGTGCTAATCTAGGCTCTTAGGGGGCTCCCAGCATCAGCCAGCGTCAGAGCCGCCAGAGGTGCGAAGATGGCCCAGCCGCATGAGAGAGAGGGCCGGGGCCTCCAGCCGGGACCCCACTGTTCATACTCAGACCACTGTACCTCAAGGTCGCGCCTAGATCCACCTTGGGAGGCTGGACCAATTCTCCCCCACTCTTCCTCCTCTATGCCTTCCTCTATCCTTCTACCCACACCTCCCTCCCTTCACCTCCTTCTGTCCTACCCCCTTCTCTCTTCACCACTCCCCCTCCCTGCCTCACCCTCCTCCAAGCACTGCCCTCCGCTCCCCTCTCTCTTTTCCTCCTGCCCTCCTCCTTTCTCACTCACAGACTTTCCCTCTCTCCTCCCTTTGCCTTCTTTCTCTGCCTCTAACTTCAATGAAATGGATCAAATAGTTCTGTCTACAGTAAGAGAATCGCAGGTTAGCCCCATCCAGAGGCCCTTCCCATTACCTGAAGGCCAACGTTCAGAATACAAGAAAGAGGTACTCATTCCCCCCTGGGTGGAGAGAAGGGGGTACTCATGCCCAGAGAACACTCAGTGTTGGAGAAGCAGAGGTATTTTAAACAGGCTGTCTCTCCACTTCTGCCCTTTCCTTTGGTATGCTCACACAGCTGCCTGCCTGAGGGGCAGCTTCTCACCCTGTCTTCCCTTCCCCTCCTAGAGAACAGAACTGAAAAGGGACTGAAGTGTTCACAGGAGCAGGAGTTGACGCTCTAGAAACTGTGGTGTTCACAGGAACATCTCAGGGCAGCTTGAGCCAGGTGTCCCAGGTCCTGAGCTGCCCACCCCCACAACCCTCCCCACAACCCCGCCCCACACAGGCAAGACCCACTCTCCAGAACAGAGGAAGTTTAAGCTCCAGGCACTTCTCTTGCTCTGGCCCTTCCAAGACTCTGGGAAGAGCACTGGCACTGTGTTCTCACGGTCCTATGTTTTTGTAAGATTTGCAAAAGGCGTGTATTTTAACCACAGTTGGGGCAAGCACTGTTTCTGTCCACTGCACTTCCCCTCATCATACTTCTCCTCTGGTCAGATGGCCCTGGAGTGGCCGTGGGCATTTGAGAGGGTCCAACTTAAGGGGAAGTTGAATTGGGAATGCATTGAGTTTTCCTTTGGTGAGACGTGACTGGGTGGCCCCGTGGTCACTTCTGTGCACGGGCAAGTCACTGCCGACCACCCCAGTGCAGGAGCGGCATGCAGAAACGGTGTCACAGGCCGACTCAAAGGTGAACGTGTCCCATAGCACCTGGCCTCAGAAGTCTCTGGGTAGCGGGGGGAAAACGAGGCTTGAAATGCTCTGAACCAGAAGCCAGTCTGTGGGAAAGTCTTCCAACCCTGAGATGTGTGAAATGCTAAGCGCCAGATCCGGTTCCCAGGACGACGGCTGGCAGAACCGAAGTTGAGGAATCCATGCAATAGTGCAGCACTCATGCGGATGTTTCTGAGAGTTCTGAGAAATGAAATTTACCAGAAATCTCGTCTTGCAGGGCATTTACCTGTAACAGCAATGCACACAGCAGGCGTGTCTGTGTGGAAGGAGGCAGGCTTAATGCCTCCCAGCTATCAATCATTTCAATGAGTCTTGTTAACCGGTACGATAATGATAATGATCATATAGACTATAGAGCACCAAAGTATGCGGGCAGAACTCACAGAGGAAAAAGGATTTTTAGAGGTGTGTCAGGCAGTTAGTTACTTAGATTATATGTATTGCCTGGATTTTGAGATATCTATTGTATTTGCCTGATTTTAAAAGTATGTAATTTTTTGTAATTTATTTTCTAAAGTCATTTTCATACCTAATTTTGTATTTATATTTTTGTATTAACACCCCCACCCCCCCCAAAAAAAAAGCTATATAAACCTCATGACCCACAAACCGGGATCCTCCCTACTGGCAGCCTAGGTGAGTTTCTGGACAAAGGATACGTTTTTTTCTGTCTTGGAGAGCCACCTACTACTCCAGCCTGACTTCCCATCCCCTCCACCCCCACTCCCAGTGCAGTTTAGTCAGTGAGTCCTGCCTAGGGAGCAGGCAGCCTTCCCTCCAGGATCCCTGTTTTCCGGCTGCAGAGGCCCTTTTCCCCAAGGGCTCCTATCCCAGTTCTCAGGCTCTTGCTCTCGCTGGGAAAGACCTCAGCGAGGAACAGCTGTTGGTGCTCCATTTCACCAGCTACGTGGAGGCCCAGCTGTGCAGTTCTCATTTTGCCATAAATCTGTTTGAAGTGCTTTTGATTCTGGAAGAAGTTGGTTGGTTTTCTGCCAAACCTTTCCTCTGATTTTGTATTGTGTTTGGTTCAGGTGATCTGACACACGTGACTCTCTCGTCTCATCTGCAACAAAGCTATTACCAGTTTTCTGTTTTCTTTAACAGAGTTGGTGTGGACCTGGATGCAAATCTGAAGGAGGAGCCCTCTTCACACCAGGCAAGTCAAAGAAGCCCATGCGTACATAGAGTGCAGAGATGTGAGATGTTCTGTTCCGCGCAATTGTTCCGTGCTTTCCAGTGTGTGGCCAAGAGGCCTGCTCTAAAGGGAGCTGTCTTTGCAGATAAAACTAATCAGATGACTATAAAATCCACTAAAATTCAGGGTGTCAATAACCTCTGCATAACCTTCGGAGTGCTTAGCACCAGCATACACTTACTCCCTCTGTGTAGCAGCAGGAAGCCTGGAAACTGCAGTGTAGGAGGAAAAATGCAGCTTTTGGAATCAGGCAGCCTGCAGTTCACACCCCTGCCTGGAAACTTGCTGGCCAGGGAATCGCAGTGAAACTTAGTGCACGTCGGATGCATGTTAGGCACCCAATGAATGGACCTGTTTCTCCTGCATGACTTCTCATTTACCAGGTCTAGTTGTACAAAGATTGAAACCTTGCAAAAGCACAGCAGAGCTATCTAGGTGAGCCATTCCTGACTTAGCTGAGCAACCATTCTCTGCAAAGACCTGAAAATTCTCAGGGAAAATTGTTCAGAACTATGTGCTGTCCCCTCAAGTAAGGGAAGCGTATTCTCTAAACCCTGGACTTGAACTTAACATCATAGTGGAACATGCTATTGGCAATTTTCTATTAGTCATTTTTAAGTCAATACTTAAACAATTGTGGGGAATGTGGCAAGTAGACAGACCTGAGAGAATAACACAGTAAATAAGGATGTTGCTGAAAGAATTGTGTTATGATCATGTCCAAATTTGAAGAGGCTCCATTTCTCTTTTAGTTCATGGTTTTTCTCTACAATACTATCAAGAGGGCACAACTGGTTAGTGCCACTGCTTTCCAGGTTCACACAGACATAGAGAAGGAAGGATCCTGTGCTCTGCGGAAAGGGCTGGAAGTTAAGTGAGTGGTGATCCTGGCTCACATGCACTTTGAATGCTTTTGTCACATGTGTTCCAAGGCCAGGCTGGTGCTATTTTCACAGACGTCTCTGCCCAGGAAACACACCTAACTGCAGGACTGAGCACAGCCAGGGTGCCAGCATCCTGGGATTCAGACCAGCCTGGTGACCTCAGAAAGGTGACCAAAGTCATCTCTGTATACTGGTGGACTGATGAGCAGGGAGTGAAGGCTGATGGTACTGAATTTTTACAAAGGATTGTCATCTTATGTAGATCAACTAATCCAGTCTTCTACTTTCAAGTAAAACTTTTATCTAAAACTATCCCTTCTTTTATATTGTTTACTTTTTAAAAAAGAGAGATAAAGTAAGAAAATTCTTTATCTTCCTCTAATTGCCTAATATTTTACAATCACATGTAATTATTGGTAAGATTACCTACTAGCCTAACTCCTTCCTTTTACAATTTAAATGTATTTTATTTTAGCTCATTCACACCATTGTTAATTCAGTAATAGCTTTTACCTGAAGATACTTAAACCAGTAGAAAACTGTGTTGCTGTTATTGTTGGAGAAATGAGATAGTGCAACATAATGCATTGAAAACGATGTGGTATTTGGATCTTAGGCAAGGTTTTTACATCTTTGAATCTCAGTTTGTCTGTAGAACGTGAATGATAATGTCTATTTCTCCAGGTTGTTATGACAATCAAGTAAAATTGTATCTATAAAAACTGCCTAATAATTGTTAGGTAAATCTATCTTCTCTTATGAAGAATTTGAGGCAGCTAACACCACCATGTATAATAAAATAATAGTAAAATATTTTAAAGAATTTTAAAATTCAGTAAAAGAAAAATTAATAGGAGCAGAAAATCAAAACCAATGGAGAGAAAACAATCATGAATAAGTAGATCATAAGGTCCTATATGGTTGCTATGATTGAACTACAAGTAAGCTTTCTGACAGCCAAAGTGAGGGAAAAAAGAAATAATAATCAGTAATATGCTAAATTATTATCATTACAGGGAAAAATCATACTCTCTTCTCAAGTGATACAAAACTTCACAGGCCATGATATTTTAAAAGAAATTTCTCACTTGGGGCTTCCTGTACAGTACACATAAAGAGCTACGTAAATGTTAATGAACTAATCTTAGTATAATTTGCATGGTTCCTACTGAACTGCTTAAAAATAATTTTATTTTTAAGAAGTGTCCCGGAAATGTTCTTATTCATGATAATGTTTGGCTACCAAGGTAGTTACCTTTCAGAAAGTGGTTTTCTTCAGACCTTGGATTAATTCTTATCTTCCGTGTCAAGTACAGGAAATAGTGAGCTCAGGCTGCAAGAAACAAACCACAGTATCCATGCAGCTGCCACTCCAGCTGGACTGTTTTTTGTTTGGGTTTTTTTTGTTGTTTGTTTTTTTTTCTTTTTTTTTTGGTGCTTTGTCAAGAACCTCACTGCCCTCATTTTGCTTGACAGCTCGTTGCTTAGTATCACATCTGGTGCTCTCTCTGACTACAGAGCATAAATCCTAATTCTTAGGAGGATCGCATGCTTCCATTTGGTTTGCATGAACTAATAGGATAATCTGTTGCCCTTCACACTGGTCAACCTCTTTTTTAAAAAAAAAGAATCTATTCCTACTTATCAAATGCTAAAAATTTCATAGATTGTATGGCAATTACTGATTATAGTCTCTCAAAATCAATAATAAACATATTTTTAAAGGAATTTCCTCTTTCTCTATTCATGGAAAGTAAAATAACCTTTGGGAAATATAGACTTGTAGCTGTGACTAACAAACAATGTCACAATTTTCCTTTTTGCCTTATTACACCTTTAGAGTGTGACTGTATTACATTCTTACTTGTACCAGACCCAGAAGCTTTAGAAAGCATGTTCCCCGTGCAACAATTAAACTTTAACTACATACTCTATGTAAATGTGCTACTTTGAGAAATGGAAGGTATAGCATTTGTGAATTTTATGTCACACACACACGCACACACACACAAACCTCAGACCCCCTCCCCCATCCCCCTAGAAAGCTCTCCTTGTAACTGATTCTGTGTCCTTGGAAGCACGGCATTACAGAGATGTGATTGGCTGGAGTGCTACACCTGCCTTTAATCTTTCGGTAGAAAATCCCCGTTACCCAAGAAGGGCTGCCACGTTTACTTCCCTTTTTCCCTTTTTGTCGTTTTTTCATGACATCCTAATATTTGTTGAATACTGACTATCGTTGTTAACACTGTTCTAGGCACCTTATCTATGTTAACTCACTCACTTTCCAAGAGAACCGTAGGAGTAAGTAGGTGCCATTACCATCCTCATATTTCAAATGTAACTCTGTGTACAGTTACATATTTCCTCCTCAAAAGTATATCAAAAATTATCCTAGGTCCAGTATACCATATTACAGATTGCAGGTTATATACCAAGACATAAAATAAAGGACCAATGTACAGGCAGTTAAACTTAGTTAAATTTTCGGGGAGTCAAAAGTTACACGTGGATTTTCTATTGCACAGGGGTTCAACACCCCTAACCCCTGTGTTGTTCAAAGATCAACTGTACTAATAGCCTACTGTTGATCAGAAACCTTAACTCATAACATAAACAGGTGATTAACATATATTTTGTATGTTATAGGTATTATTGACTGTATTCTTACAATAAAGTAAGCTAGAGAAAAGAAAATGTTATTAAGAAAATCATAAGGAAAAGAAAATACATTTACAATATTTACTAAAATATCCGCATATAAGTGGACCCCCACAGTGCAAGCCCGTGTTGTTCAAAGATCAACAGTATACAGTATTATGCATTTGTCTGAAAACAAAACAAAACAATGTTACCCCCTACCAAACTACCTTCAAAATGTATAATGGCTGACCGTAATAGAATAACTGGTACCCTGAATATATGATACATTTCGGGTATTGGATAACAGGCAGCAAAGGACTACGACCCTCAAGAGAAAGAAAACAAATGAGGAGAGCCCGGCTGTTCCTTGACCTTCTGCCGCGAGGTGCTGTCCCCATCGCAGTGCCAGGAGGCAGAGTCCAAGCAGAGAATCTGCAAGTGCAGAGAGGCGGTTTCACCGGGTTGAGGAGTTAGAGACTGGAGTTTGGGTGTTGATAAGTGGCTGGAGATTTTTATTGTTGTCACCTCGGAAAAGTTACTTTAATTCTTTGAACTTAAATTTCATCATTTATAAAACAGAGATTGCAATAGTTGCCTTGATTCATCGTGGTACAGGTTAAATGTGATTTTATATGTTGTACTCGATATATAAAAAGTGCTCACTACATTGTAGGTGCCATCTTCCTTCACCTCCCCTTCCTTGTTATTATTTCTACCTTCTAGATCATGCAACTGTAGACTCTGCAGGTAAGAGAAATACATGGAATTTAGTGTCAGGCAGTAAAAAGTTAGTGGGGGGGGTATACTTTTGGATGTATAAATCATAAGCAAGTATAACCAAAATAAATTTAATATTGATTAAGGGAAAACCCAAGATATTTGCTCTGAAAATTCATTTTACTTTTCTCAAAACACTATTAGTTACAATAACAACAGCAACAATAACAAAAACCCTTATCTGGGGGTTTTACAGCCTAGTACGTATTCAATTTATGAAATATTTGTGGGGCTCTACTGTGGAATTTACACTCTATGAGGCCAAGTCCAACAGCATTGGGACAAGTATGGAAAAATGTTAATAGTTGTTAAATATGGAGGATGTATATGTGGGGAACTTTATTCTGTTTTCTGTAAGTCTCTTAGGAATATGCAAAAATATTCACAAGGTAAAATGAAATTTTGTTTGATGATTAGATGACCCTACCATCTGCTAATTAATCTCTTCCCATCCTGCACTACTTATATTTCCAGCCCTTGCAACTCTAGATGACTGTGCAGTTGTGTAAGTATCAACTGTGCAGAAGAACACATACTTTTTCCCCCCCAGATGAACTCTTTCAAGTTTTAAGGTTATTCGAGGTTAAGGTTTTCTAGGACTCAGCAAACAAGTCTTCGTTCCCCTTGCTCACACCCTTCATGTTTTCACAGACACTGTTGTGTCTCTTTTCAGTGCTGGTCTTTCTGCTGAAGAAATCCTAATCCTTTTCATCTCCTTCTGCTCAGCTGTTGAAGTTGCCCTTCTCTGGACCTTTGTCTGTTCTGCTCTGACGTCCCCAAGCTGCAGTGAACAGAACCAATCTACCCATTCTATACATAAGCATAAACAACAACCAAAAGTAGAATTTCAACGAAGGGACTATTGGAAGCAAAAATGCAATTGGAAGTTAGCATTAAGTGAGCACATAAGAAAGCAAGCATAGCATTAAAAAATAAAATTATGTTAGGAAATATGAAAATTAACCTCGTAACAACTGGCAGAGTGGAGATGGGAGAAAAATGAGTCTTTAAAAACAGTTGTTTTTCTTACATCCAAGCTCCACACCTTCAAGAGTTTTAACCTCTATCACATGTAGAATAAAATTAAGTTCACCATGACAGTCAGTGATCCAGCCCCTCTCTGTGTCTCTCACTCCCTCTCCATCGCTCCCACCTTGCTCACCCAGCTCCAGCACGTGGCCTTCCTGCCGCATGAGGGGCACCATCGCAGTGACTCCAGCTCCTTCCTCTTTGCAGTGCCCTCTGCTGGACTGTTTTCCCCCAGATCCCACAGGGCTCACTGCTGCGCATCATCCGGGCCTCTGGTCAAATGCCGCACTCTCAGAGGGGCCTGCCTTGACCCGCCAATGTCCTCTCCTCACTGTTCTCCCATCCTCTTCACTTTATAGCAGGGAGCTGTGTGCCTTTGTGTTATCAGTGCCCCCGTTAGAGGATAAGCTCTGTGAGGGTGAAGACTTTGCCTTGGTCACTGCTGCATCCTGCTCACACCCAGATTAGTGCCTGACACGGGCGGTTCTGTGAATGAATGACTACACGTAAGAGTGGAAGTTCCGGAACCAGACTGTCTGGGTTCACACTGCACCTTTTCCCACTATGTGTCCTTGGGCACGTTTAACTTCTCTGTATACTTACACTATAAACATGTTACCTTTGTGAATACATTTTCTAAACTACAAAATGATGCCTCATCATTTTATTATTTCTTCCCAACTCCATTCTATTGCCTTTTGCACCTAGAACTTATGATTCCAATAGTGTTGTATTAGCTTTCTCTTGCTGATAACAAATTATCCTAAAATTTACTGCCTTAACACAACAAACGTTTATTACCTCAGTTTCCATGGGTCAGGAATTTGAAAGCAACTTAGCAGAGTGTTTCTGCCTCGGGATCGCTCATGAGGTTGCAGTCCGGATTCAGCCAGAGCTGCAGTCGTCTGTAGGCTGGCCTGCAGCTGGAGCAGCCTCTCTGTGTTGGCAGGAAGCCACGGGCAGGGAGACGCAGTTCTTCACCACACAATCTCTTCATAGAGCTGCTTCAGTGTCTGCACAAAATGGCAGCTAAATTCCCTCAGGTGGCCCAGGGGAGGCAGCAAGGAGGAAGCCACATGCCTTTTCATGACTGAGCTTTGATTATGACACTCCATCACTTCTGCCCCATTCTATTGATTAAAGATGAGTCACTAAGTCGCCCACGCACAATAGGACAGGAAATTAGTCTCCATCTTTTAAAGGGAAAAGCACCAAAGAATATGTGGGCATACATTTAAAACCCCACACAATATTATATTTAGTTAAACCAAACAGTTTCTTTTCCCCTTGGATCTTTTACACAGACAAAGAGTTATTTGAACCAGGCCCTTTCTTTTATCTAAACCATGATTTTATCCCATCTGGTCGTGTATCTGTGATGTCTACACGTCTGACCGTTTTACCCATCTTTGACTAGTTGTCTCCCTAAGCATATATTTTCGGACTACAACTTCTTGGGACTATTTATGAATTTATCATGGCCTGGGGGAGGTGAGAATATTTGTCTTGCTCTTTTGTTGCTTTCAGTTTTATATCCCACATATCAGTGAAATCATTCGGTACTTTCTATGTAGAGGCTGAGAATTAATGACTTACTTTTTTAAATGTAAATTTGAAAAAAATTCCTATTGGCCTTCAATTATATTACGCTCCCTTTTCAGAATCCAGAAATATTTCTCTTTAAGGGAACAAGATCTGGTCCTCTCCTTGGTAATTAGAAAATCAAGACAGCAAACTTGAAAATGTTACATAAATAATTTCAAACTTGGGGAGGTGGTAGGGCAGAAGTACTGCGGTGGAGCCCCATTCACACGAACTACTAGAAAAACGATTCTGGAGCTCATAAGGAGCTCTGCAGATCTGTTATGATAATGATTTGTCTTTGTTATCATGCCATGCATCTTGCATTGACATTAACATTGAGTATGAAATACTGAGAAATCTCTCTTAATCCATTGAAGCCCCCTGAAATTCGGAGTGTTCCCACATGATTATCCCAGAGCAGAGTTCATCCAGTTCACTTCGCAAATTGAGAGAGGAATGTACTTACATTTATTTAGCTGTTTTTCATCAAGGTTAATACAACTAACAATTCTTTCTTGCTTCAGTGTGTGGTGTTCACAGACTTCTGGCTGGAGCCTTTTGTTTTCTCTCAGGGGTCCAAATAAACCTAAAACAGAGTATAGTAATATTTTTTTCTGTTGCTGTCTTTCTGGGGTTGTGCTAAGAGTGAGGGGGGTCACTTAAAAGATAACTACTCCCTGCTGTGCTCTGTCGCTTTCTTTTTTTTTTAACTAAAGTTTGTCGAGGTGACAATGGTTAGTAAAGTTACATAGGTTTCAAGCGTACAATTCTGTATTACATCATCTATATATCACATGTGCTCACCACCCAGAGTCAGTTCTCCTTCCATCAACACATATTTGATCCCCTTTACCTTCATCGACTACCCCTTCCCTCCTTACCCTCTGGTAACCACTCAACTTCTGTCTGTATCTATGAGTTTTTGTTTATTTATTTGTGCTAAGCGAAATAAATCAGAAAAAGTTGAGAACCGAATGATTTCACTGATATGTGGGATATAAAAATGAAAGCAACAAAAGAACAAGACAAACAAATAAAGAAATTTTCTAACCTCTGGACTATTCTGTTGTTTAAGGGGAAAAAGGAAAGGTGTCAAATGCCCCAGTCATCTTTAAATTTTCTCAGAAATAGAGGATAATAAAAGAATCAGAAACTGCACATTATTGAACACTCTGCTTCCTAGAAGTATCAAGGGCAAATTAAAGTTGGGATTCAATGCTCTTGAATCTCCAGTTTCTATTACAACTGTGAAACATAATGTTCAGAATGGGTAAGCGTTTTGTTATTAAACAGTAAATGGTAGAGAGTCAGAACTCAAATCCTGGCCTGCAGCTTCTGGATCCTATGCTTGTTCCAATGTGCACACCACTTCCCCTTGGGGATAAAGGAGCTCAGAAGAGAAGGAACATTGCTAGTGATAAAGAAAATGCCACCGAATTCCAGATTCTACTTCTGATGACTGTTCACATCAGTTGTCCTTGGGGTGTGAGCTGATCTCTGTTCCAGAATAATCCAGGTATATTGATGCTACTTGCTGTCCTGCCTAGCCGGGCTTCCCAGGGACTTGCTGTCGTGCTGCCTCATCAGAGACCTTCCCTGCTCCGAGGTGACTGCAAAGCCTGGCCTCCTCTCGGCATATTTATCTTCAACCCCAGTGCACAAGCAGAGCACACAGTAGACTAACTCATTTATTTCTACTCATTTATTGATGGCCTTTCATAACCAAGTTATTAAGTCATCAATAACTTCACAGAAATAAATGAATGGATCCAGAACTGGGCCAACAGCTATTTAAGATATATCCTCAAAACTTTATCTAGGATCAGCAAGAAAGTGATATTTCCCTCACCTGGGAAAACATGTTCTATGTTTTATTCTAATTGGAACCCAGTTTATTTCTCTACTAAGTAGTGAAATGAATAGTACCCCCACTTTCCCACGTAAAATAATGTTTGAAAAAAATGATTACATGTGGTAACATTTTTCCAAAATGCTGCTTAATATATTTTGCTCTCATCAGCTAACAAAAAAACTACCTTGGAAGTTTTGCCAGAAATAGAGTATAAGCTCTTTCAGGAGTGTTATGAGTTCTGATATATTCCCTTCAGGAAATGAAATAAAATATAAGATAATAGATTATAAAATAAAAAATAATAAAATAAAAACAAAACAAAATAAAATAAAATAGAGAGGGAAAAAGGAAAGCAGGACAGGGAGCATTTCTAAGACCTTAGGAAACCCTTGAAGCCAGTATCCAGGAGTCTAGAGAAATTCCTGTCACTGAAGTGAAGTTTCTAGCGGGCCACTTTCAGAGCCCTCAGCGGTTCGTCTAGCTGAGGACAGCCATACATGTCCATTATGTACTGGGAAATACAGAGCTGCTCTGCCTCAGCCTCATGAGCACCCAGTCTCCTGAGCTCAGCTCCTTGTTCAGACACTTCTTCAATCTAGTTTGCTCCCAACTTATACCCGGAGGCCCCATCAAGATGAGAGCAATCTTGGCTGCTGAGGGGCCACAAGTGTGCTTGGAAAGCTCTCTGTGCCCCAGTTGCCTCAGTTTCCTCATCTGTAAAATGGAAATAATAATAATAAAGCCTACTTCATTAAATTGTTATAAGAAATAAAAGAGTTATATATGAACAGCATTCAGAATAGTATCTAGCCCATGGTATGTGTTCAAGGAGTGTTAGCTGTTATTGCTATTGTTTACATTAATAAAAATGTAGTATTTGCATATGATTAGGGACTCAGAGACCAGCCAGTCCAATATCCTCAGTTTATTTTATAATCAAGGAAACTGCAGCCCAAGTAGCCTATTATACAATGTCTGTGCTTTCCCAAGTTTAAGGCCAAATGAGATACTGGCAGAAAGAAGACCATCTTTGTAGTCTAGCAGTTCTACATGCAAAATCCAGCTCTGTCACTTGCTAGCTGTGTGACTTTGGGTTCATCTCTTCCTTTTCCTTGGCTTTTCTAGGTCCTCACCTATAAAATGGGTATAACACGACCTACCTGGATGGATTGTTATGAAAATTGAAAAATAATGAATGGAAATTTAATGACTGGATAATGTGACTAGCATGCTGCCTAGGAATTAATGAGCATGCAAGAGCTGGGAATTGTCACAGCTTTAAATGTCATTCAGTTGGGCTGCTGCAGAGTGGATGCTAGAACCTGGCCCTTGTCTGCCAGCTGAGCTCACCACTACATACCACTTCTTTAGTAGAAAAGGAACAAACAAACAAAATCAGGAATTTGTGTAAACTCCTTTCTATCAGTTTTCTTCAATGACTATCTTAATGGATAAAAATTCTGTAAGTTCTTATTGTTCTTAAAGAAAAGGAGAGAAAGAGAGAGAGAGCCCCTCCCCACTGTTGGCCCAGAGTAGGGTTTCGAGGCGGGAATTCCCACCCATTCTCAGGAATTTTTTTCCACTTTCTTGTTCCCGAATCCCGAGAAAAAGCTGGTCAGGAAATTGGGAAAATCGGCTCCTTTAACCCAGGTTATTGGTAGTATCAGCCATCAATTTGTGGAAATGATTCGTCGTGAAGACAGAAAACAGTTTATATCTCGGGATTCGGGAACAGGAAAACGAAAAAAATTCCTGAGAACAGGCGGAATTTCCCACCTGGAAACCCTAGCCCAGAGCTTTCGTAACTAGTTGAATTGAGGGGAACCAGTTTTACTCCTCCAGCTGAGCCCCAACATGTTGGGTCTGTTGGGGAGATGGTGATTCCGAAACAACCTGCAGATGTTGCAAGATGATGAAAACACTATGTGTAGCATGATTTTGCAAATCTGACACCTTTGTTGAGATAGAAATAGCTAGAGAAAGGTTCAGGGAAGGATAGAAATTGAACCACACACTGGTTTCCTTTTGGGAGGAATATGATGAATAAATTCTAACTCTAGATCACAGGGCATGGCATTAAAGGTCTGTCAGAAAACAGATCTGTGGGATCTGTGGGATTCTAATGTCCATGAAAAGATTTTAGATGTCCTACAGTGGGGGGTGGAAATGGGGAGTGGGTCCCATGACCAAGTGTGAGAAACGCTTTCCTCTCGAAGACTAACAATGGTCATTTATAAATGAAAGACTCTGAGAAATCCTGTATATAAGGAATCTGTTTAACGTGGTCTAACCCGTTCTTTCCAGCATGATTGGCACAGAATTTCCATCAAAATCTCTATCAAAATACATGTCAAAGCCCATTAAATTTAACTACATCAAACAACTTTCTAGATATAGCCATTTCTATCTGAATTGTGAAGCAGTGGTCATGCAAATTAGCTCATAGATCCTGCCATATCGGTGAGACTCTTGTTCAACATTAATTTTCTTAATAATTCCTATTTTATTAAACAGCTAAGAAATGCCACATTTTGACATCAATAAAAATGATATTTCTTTCAGATTGCTGTTGTGAGAATTTTGCAGTTTACTTCTGTCAAATTTGTATGGTACTTACTTATGATTTACCAAAAGGTCAAGACTAAGGGGGGTGATAACAGTCTAATAATTTTTAAACTAGTTTTCATTCATTTTATTTTTGGTAGGTCACCACCAAATGCTATGGCTAATCACTACTAGGGAACACCATTTGGAAATCAAGGTTTGAAATCAGAGATTTCAAATTTGATTGCGAGTCTCTGCTTCAACCATTTTAGACAAAAGATAAATGACTGGCTAGAATTGGACCACATTTTGCTGTCTTATATTCCCATTTCCTTTGTGGGGGATGGACCAGCAGCATTGGCTGGTACACATTTCAGAGAGTGGAATACAGTCCTTTGTGTTCAGCTATTTATCATTAACCCTCAAGGGAACTATCTGAGAATGGGCGAAAAGTAAATAAAATAAAATGAAAGCAAGTTATTTGGGCTCATCTAAGGGCTGGCTTTGGAGCAGCCCATGCATTACCATTGTCTCCCATGGGTCATAATTTCTTGAAAATGTTCACATTATTACTGGACTATGAACTCATGATACAATTTGGGGATGGAAACTGTGGGCCCAAACAAAACAATGAAGTCCATGTTAAGATGTAAGTGCTTTTAATGATGGACATAGTTACAGCTGACTGAAGCCTGGAATTCCCTTAATATGTAAAATGGGGTACACAAAGGAAAATGACACTGAATCTCCTCCTTCCCACACTGCAATGTGCATTATCTTCTGTCTCTCAAGTTCATACAAAGTTTTCACCTTTTTACCACGATTCCATCCTCTGCTCTCACACAAACACCCATCAAATGTTTTCTCCTTTGTCCTTCTTAATTCCTTTTCTTCCTTCCTCCCACTGTGACCCTTTTAGAAAAAAAGAATAAAATGAGACAAGCACATTCAGTTATTACAGGCTTCCTATCAGGAATATCTATTTCAAAAACTCTTAAAAATCAAAGCAAGAAGATATCCAAAATTAGCCATAGCATTTGGTGGTGACCTACCAAAAATAAAATGAATGAAAACTAGTTTAAAAATTATTAGACTGTTATCATCCCCCTTAGTCTTGACCTTTTGGTAAATCATAAGTAAATACCATCCAAATTTGACAGAAGTAAACTGCAATATTCTCACAACAGCAATCTGAAAGAAATATCATTTTTATTGATGTCAAAATGTGGCATTTCTTAGCTGTTTAATAAAATAGGAATTATTAAGAAAAGTAAATGTTGAACTACGCCACAAGAGTCTCACCGATACGGCAGGATCTATGGGCTAATTTGCATGATCACTGCTTCACAATTCAGATAGAAATGGCTATATCTAGAAAGTTGTTTGATGTAGTTAAATTTAATGGGCTTTGACATGTATTTTGATAGTGAGAATATATTATATATTAATGTTGATATTATATGTCAATATGTTATATTGATTATCCAATGCCTTTTCTATTGTCTCTCCCCAGGAAGCTAATAACTTGGATAAAAGCACGACAAAAACGGAGAGTGCTTGGCTCTTCAGAATGTGGTACGGTTTTGACCATAAGTATCCTTTAATACTGACGATCTCCCAGGTCCCGCTGCCTGGCAGAGATTAACTTGGACCACTTCATCAACGAGATGTGTGCTTGTGCTCTTCAAGAAATACAGAAAGGTAAAGTGAATTCATGACTAAACTTACCGAAAAGAACCATATCAAAAACTAAGAAGCTGTGTCGTCCATGCTTAGGTGTTATAAGAGGCTAAAGTAAAATGTCTCAGAATCAAATGAATTTAGCGTTTTCATGGCAGTCTAGCATTCCCTAATGCCAGATGATAAACTCCTAGAGTCCTGAAGGACCGATCTATTTTATTTATTTGACTGTTCTTCCCTTTGTAAAGATCTTACTTCTGGTCCAGTTGGCCGGAGCGACCCACACAGCTCCTTCAGCCTTTTCCCAGGAACCCATCTGTGTGCTTTGGTTTCGTGCAGTAAAAACATGAAGGAGGGGACAGGGGAATGAAGGGGCCGCGGAGAAGAATGTTTCTGCTCACCACATTATAAAATAGCACTACTTGGCTTTCTAGGCAGACTTGAGTGAGCCTGTCTCAGTGAAGGGCAATTTTTAAATTCTAGCAATCAGTGTGAAAGTGCTTCAGATACACCTTACCATGTGACTCCGGGCCTGAGAAGTCAGGCCTGAAGGACTTTGCCGGCGTGAGTTGCAGTAAGCCATCCATCTCTAATCCCAAACAGAAGCTTCGCAGAAGAAAGGAAAGGACTGCGCTGAAAATTGAATGTGTTGGGTCTTTGTAGTTAGTTTTCCACAGTTATAAATCCCTGTCCTTTCAGGGAGAAAATGTCAGTCTCTGGGTGATTTTAAAGCATTGCTGCAATGATTAAAGCCACAGCAGATCAGTGGGAGAGGAAGAATTAAGAATAGAGAAAAGAAATTCAAAGAATGAAATGAAATAGAGGTAAAAATGGAAAGGGCAGAAGAGGCAAGAAAAATACTGGAAATTCACAGTAGGGAGGAAAGGAAAGCAAAT
This sequence comes from Rhinolophus ferrumequinum, assembly GCF_004115265.2. NCBI lineage: Eukaryota > Metazoa > Chordata > Mammalia > Chiroptera > Rhinolophidae > Rhinolophus > Rhinolophus ferrumequinum. Next base: position 2,633,276 of record NC_046285.1, on the reverse strand, counting down.
TAGAGGAAGGATTGTGTAGAAAAAAAAATTTAAGTAAGACTGAAGTACAGAGAAGCCAATTGAAGAGTGCACAGATAAGCAAAAGTAAAACAAGATGAGAATTAGAAAGGAATTCTACAAAAATAGAGCATTCCAAGAATTACAAAATAGACATGTGGGAAGTGAAAATTATTTGAGGCTACAGATCTGTGGTCAGATATGTTATCTTGCCTTGCTCAGTCTTGAGCTTTTAAGGACTGTCTAGGTTGCTACCACCTGAAAAGCAGCACCCCTCAGACTCTGGGTGGTGAGCACACAATGTGATACTATATAGATGATATATTATAGAAATGTACACTTGAAACCTACATAATTTTACTAATCATTAACTATGTTTTGGGGATTCCGGTATCTCACTACCCAAAGCCGTCCTGATCGCTCTAGGGAAAAGTGGTTCTTAGAAGATTGTACTGTTTATGTTCCTGGTTGATTTCTCTTCTGAAAATGCAATTTTCCCCTGACATTGCTTTCTTTAGGTATCTGATAACCAAATTTTACAAAGTTAAAAAAAAAATGACTAAAGAGTGCACATAAAGTTTGCTTGGTTATGGAAAGGTGTATGGCAAGAAAATTGTGAATTGGAAATGAGATAAAAGATGTGTTTTTTTTTCAAATTTTGACAGTGCTGTGTGTAAGGCTTTAAAACAAAGAAAAGTAATAAAGTGGAAAAAGGTATCTTGAAGACAAGAAAATGAAAGTGAGCGAACCCACCCAAAGTTTAAGCTCAGAGCAGTGGCACTAAATGCAGATGATGTCATAGTTTTTATCTCACTTTTCAGCAGAGGTTTATTTCCATATGATTAGGGACAGACTAGCAACAAATGAAAGCAGATTTACACTCTCATGACATCCCTTCTCATGGTAATTTGTCCTCCTGTGTATTCATTCTAGAAATTGCTGTGCTGCTATCACTGCACAAATGTATTTTCACTTAGACAACAAAGTTCTTATATCCTAGTTATGCTATGAATTCATACCCAGAGAGTAGCAAACTAACTAGTTTCCACTCTGTGACCTCTTGATATATCTGTGTTTATAGAGACAAATTATCCACTTGACATTTATGTTCATACTATTGTTCACCTAGAACCCAGGTGATGTGCCCCATGAACCTCATAGGTAGGCCATGCTGGCCCCCAAGTGAAGGGATGATCCCCTGGGGTCAGGTTGCCTGTCCTGGGCCAAAAAGGAATTGTTGTGAGTCTGAAAGAAATTGATTATGCAGTTTGGAGCTGCTCAAGTTTCACTTCAGTAAAATTGCATCATGCAAAGGAAGCATCATAAAGAATACTGACAAAAGAAAAAGACGAATAAATAAGCCTTCATATGCACCTGTATCAGTCAGGGTTCTCCAGAGAGACAGAAACAGAACCAGTAGGAGCTATATACACATATATAAATGCATGCATATACATACAAACATACACATGTGTACACTCATATGCACACATACACATACACACATATAAAGAGATTTATATACGGGGTTATGTGACCGTAGAGGCTGGCCAGTCTAGAATCTGCAGGGCAGGTCAGCAGGCTGGAATCTGTCCATCAGGAACCAGTGCTGCCGTCTTGAGGCAGAACTCCTTCCTCAGGGAGAGCTCAGTTTTGCTCCTAAGACGTTCCCACTGATTGGGTGAGCTTCCCTCCCCCATTCTGGAGGATCATCCCTTTACTCAAGGTCAACGGGTGGGGATGTTAACTCTCCTACAAAATACCTTCCCAGCTGCACCTCGATTAGGGTGCTACAGCCCAGCCAAGGCGACACGTAAAACTCACCATCACAGTACTCAATTCACATTCAATGTATGCCCAATATTCATATCCAAGAATAGAAAAAGACCATCTTATTTCACCATTGTTATCAACAAAACAAGCCACTGTTGCTCATAGTTTTGTTTTCTATTTTTCACTTTTTCATAGCATAATTAATTAATACATACACACATTCCCATAAAAATTTTCCAAAACTACAGGAGAATAAAAGTCATAAAAATTAACATTTGATGAGGATGAACAATGGCCAAGTACTATGTTGAGTGTTTCACGTTTATTATTTCATGTCACCTGCACAGTTCTGTAGAGTATAATGCAACACAGATGGACTGCTGATTGTGGCAGCCTCTGCTAAAACAACCTGGGCTGCCCTGTTCCAGAGCGTTGTTGGAAGCCTGTGGTGCCAAAATTGATGATTAATTAAGGTTTCATTATGATTCAGTGTGAGCAGCAATTCTGAGTCATGCAGTGCAAAGAAGAAATGGAGAAGGAACAGATGAAGAAGGGAATTGTGCTACTCGCACCAATGTTTTCCACTGAGTACATTTTTCACGTAATTCTCGTAACAACACTTTTTGTTTTATTTAATTTTTATAAGCACCCTCTTTGAGGTGGAAGAAACAAAGTCTCAGAGAACTTAACTTTCATAAGTTTCCATAACTGGTGTCAGTCAATTCCGGGATTCAAGCTCAGAAAGTTCGTGGCTAGACTTTAAATAAACATTATCAGTGACAACTCTATGTCCATGATATTCCTTAGTCTACATGCAAAATCCCATTTCGATATGTTCGTAAAGTCACCATCAAATCAGTGAATAATTATAACTGTTTACCTCATGTAGTGGAGAGCTCTGGGTCAGATCCTTGACTTTTCATGAGAAGAAAGCTAAAAATGCCAAGACTCCGAGAATAGTTTAGTTTCATAGAGATGGATGCACTCTAGCCAAGCTCCAAGGAGGCCCCGACTTCCACCAGGTTCAGGGGGCACATCACCTGGGTTCTAGGTGGACAATAGTATGAACATAAATGTCAAGTGGCTAATTTGTCTCTAACAATACATATCCCCATGGGGAGGAGTTTTCTTTCCCAGCCATGAGAAGGCTCAGGTCACAGTCGGGCTCCAGTGTCCCTTTTGCCCATTGTCCTGCTGGCTCCGTGACTTACTCTGCTCCAGACACCCTGGCCTTTCTGAGACACACCAAGCACATTCCTGCTTTTGAGCCTTTGCACTGGCTCTTCCCTCTGCTTGAGATGCTGTTCCCTTGGACATGTGCATGCCTATTTCTTCCCCTCTCTCATTCCACTTGTCAGTGAGACTTTCCTGGCTCCGTTTGTAAATTATCAGTCCCAACAGGAGCACTCTTCCGCCCCTTCCCCACTTCATTTTTCACCCTAACGTTATCTCTATCTGATACAGTAGGCATTTCATTTGTTTTAATCGTCTTCTCCAACCAGGTGTGCTTTCTGGACAGGGATTTGGGTGTGTCTTTATTCACTGGTGTGTCCTTCAGGCATAGAACACTCAATACATATTTGTTGAATGAAGCAAGCAAGCAATACCTTCCATCCAGGACAACTTCATTCTAGACATTGATGTAGCTGGAAAATCCAATTAATTATCTGAAGATTGCTAAGTGAGTCTAAGAGCAGAGCAAGGCAAACTAGATCATCTTAGTGTTTTCACCCAGACACACCCCATAGAGACCCCTACCACCCAGCCTCAGTGTCTCTCTCTCCCGAGGCAGGGGCAGCCACATCAGTGACCTTAGGTTGAGTTAGTACTCCTTACCTGGTAGTCAGGCCTGGCTCTGCCTCAGTAGCCACTCTGTCTGTCTGGATGCTTTCAAATGCATCTTCTCTCATCAATTATGTGTTAATTTTATTAACATAAAAACTCAAAATTTTAGAGCCACCTATCTTCCTCACTAACAATCTTTTATAATGAGGAGGTTGGGAGCAGAAATCAATGTCCCTTTATTCAGATTTTAAGACAGCAGATAAAATGGTTTGCTGAGATTCACAGTGTTACAGCTGGCATGGGAATCTTATGTTGCCTTGTTCATAAGTGACTGATGATTGAGCTGGACTGTCTGCTTCTTACAGTCTCTTTCCATTCTATCATTTATCATCTCTCTCTTTAAGCATGTGTGTATATTAGTCCTACAAATGTGAATGACACAGGATAAGAATGACGTTTCCCAAGATAAAAATGGCCACCTAAAATCATTTTTAGCACTTCCTGTAGGCTGATATCAACTGAAAATAAGGAGTTATCATGTGGTTGCCAATATTTTACATAAGTGTAAATAAAGTGCAAAGATAACAATAGATTGGCAAGTTGACCCAGTAACAGAATTACATAAAGTCACGTGGGTGGGGGCTTTCTTCCCGTCACTGGTTTGGAATGAAGAGTGCATGGAGGTATTACCAACATAACGAAAGGCCCATGGCAGTACGTGTGGGTGCTGCAGCTCAGGAGTTTCTATTGAAGAGTCTGGCAAGGAAAGTGGCAGATACCAGACCCCCTCCTGTACTGAAGTGTAACAGGCTGGGGCTTCCTTCCAGGAAAAGTAAATATGAACATTGGATCATTAAAAGTGATGCTCGGAACAAGTATTCAACAGATTTAAATGTAATGGCATCGTAGTCTGTAAAAAAAGGAGGGGAGGGAACTTTCCCCCTCCTAAAACTTGACAGAATTCATTATATCCCACACAGTCATGCTTATTTTAAATCATAGGTATGAATATTGTGAGCAGTAATTTCCATTTTAAATGGTGATCACTGCATTGCAGTAATTTCTTATTCTGACTAGCTGAAGCATCCATGAATTATTTATTGGGATAGTACTGTGGCCTTGTGAGTGACTTGAGTTTACTTCACAAAAAACTCTCAGAGGAACAAGGAATGTTAGCTCTGTGATCCTGGTTTTATAAATGAGGCAACTGAGCCCAAAGGAGTGAAAGGTGCATCCAAGGTCATGGACAGACTTGGAACCTGCATTCATAATCAACAAAGAGCACACTGTGTCCACCTGAAGACTCCAAGGGGCCTGGTTCAGAGGTGCCCCCGCTGATTTCTGGTGGCATTAATGCATGTGATGCGACTGTTGTAAGTTGCCTGACAGACAATCGATAGTTTCATGCGATAGCTTCTTTGGTGACTTCACCATCAGAAGCTTCACCAGTCCTGGGTCAGGATGTATTTTACTTTCAGTAACAGCAGGAGGGATAGCAGAGGATATCCTTCGTTCAATGGAGTGCCTACTGTGCGCCAGGAAAGATACAAGGTACTGAGGCCTGGCAGCACACAGGGCAGGTATGAGGGACCGTCCTGAAGTCTTACTTATTTGCCTCATTGAAATGAGTCATGGCCCCAACGCCCCTTAAAATGACAGGTGGTCTTTAGGATAAGAAAGAGGGACTCTGGCATGACCAGAGTTTAGTGGGGGGACTCTTTCCATCCATAAATTAAAATCATTTGCTACCTTCACTTGCAAAATGTAACCAGATAACTCCACAGTGGTTTCAGAAAGCACCAAAATTTCAAAATATTTTAAACAAACAGAAGCAATCAGTTTTCTACAGACTCTCTCTAACTACATTCCCACTGGTATCCCCCATGAGGGTGCACATGGCATTATAACTACTTCCCTCTGGGGAAGCTAGCTGTAGTGGGGAGCCGCGCTTGCACTGGGCAGCAGTGCAGTCACCACTCCCACCCAGGTGGTTAATCCATTGGGTATTCAGCTTGACTTTTGGTTATCCATGTCCTCGCAGGCACTGGTGTAAAAAGATCTTGTAGATAAGATAGGCCTTCACTAACCAACCAAAGTGAAATGAAATTAAAATTCACTAAAAGAAAACACCACCTTCCCAGATCTTTGTGTTCCCATGACTTTTTGGTGAGAATTAATGTAGGGGAATGCTCACAGTACCTGGAAATACGAGCTGTCTTTTGTTCAGGTCATAACTTGGGTCCTCTGTGATTGCTTCTTCCATATAACGGGAATAATAAATACTTTCCTCTGTTTTGGCTAAATCCATTGGAGAAGTGGGTGAGTTATTAAAACAGCTTCCTACTGATGGTAACTGGGTCACTTGCTTCTCAGAGACCAAATGTATCAAACCAGTTAAACAGTGCAGTTTTCTCAAGACCCTATTGCCTAAATACATTGCAGTATTCCACAGCTGGACTACAGCTCTTCTGGAGCTCTGACAAGTACAACTTGTGAATTGTTGCCCGAACATGTTGGACCCCTCACTGTGAAAGTAGAAAGTTGTAGGTCCCAAGTTGATAACTGGGTTTTCTTCCTAGGATTCTATGAGCTTTTGCATCCCTGATTTGTTTTGCGATTTCCCCAATAAAATTTTTAATGCTTTCATTTCACCTGCACTTTAAGCAAACGGTATGAAAATCTGAATTTGTATAAGAAATCAGAAGGTAACTTCCTAGAATTAATTCATAAAGTCCTTTAAATCTAACTTTTAAAAATCCATTGAACACTTTCTCATTGCAAAGCAAAGCAATATATTAGGCTCTCTTCATTTGTTTATGTATTCATTTATTCATCACACGCTTGTCAAGAATTACCACATGCCAGGTACCGTCCTGCGCACTAGAAACACAGCCGTTGATGAATTCTCACAGAGCTCACGTTCCAATCTGGTTCTGTTTTTAGATTCCTAATTTACAGATGTCTTTTCAGGGACATGACTGTGGCATAAAGATACACTTAGGCATTCCATTTTTTATTTTATCAAATAGAAGAAAGTCTGGTTCAGTGGTTAGGATTTATTGATTTGTTACTGTAGCCTATCCACTTACTAGCCATGTAAGTTTGGGAAGTTATCTACCCTTTCTGTGCCTCAGCCTCTCAGCTGCAAAATGTGGATAATCGAAGTTCCTGCCCCATAGGTTTGTTTTGAGGATTAACTGAGTTAACACAAAGCACTTAGAACAGTGCTCAATAATGTTAGCTTTATTATCATTACTACTTGTTAATGTGTACATCTTTTAAAGGCAAGCATCATGGAATGTGCTTAGTATTCATTGTCATTTATTAAACCGAGTGACCAAAATATCCATTATTTTGTGTGCTTGTAAAAATTTTTAGTTGCAATAGCTGTATTTTAATACCATAAGAAAATATTCAGTCTCCATCAAAAAAAAAAAAAAAAAAGGTTCTACTTAGGCTATAAATCAGACATAATTCTTCTTATTTGATCTTGGGTAAATGGATGTAGCTGGGTGTTAGGTAGTTCTTTTGTGTCTTATATTCTGTACATGCAATTGTTTCATTTCTGATTTTTCTAAGTTATAGTCAATCGTCCCACAGTTATTTTTCTAAAAATTACACCACAGATAGCAATTTTGACTTGATAGAGAAGTGCAGTGATTTTTCTGCTCCATAATGGAAGTAGTACGAGCCTTTGATGGTAATTATTCCTCTTGTACCTTCTTGTGATAAAGAAAATCTTTCAATTGTACCTTTCAGGTGAAGTCGTGTGTTTTGTCATTAGCAGTGTGATGTTATTTTTGAAGATTTCTAGGTCAGTATTGAATCATTTTATTAGACAAAAAGGAGAAGGAAAAAATTGCTAAAACTGACAAAAATACATGTATTACCTCAACATTGACAGTTCTAAGTTTAGTTTTTAATATATCTTTTCCATAGAAAGAGATTTTTTTTTTAAATTTTTTTCTTTAATTGCCACTTGGTCACTCCTTCTCAACTGTAGAAGCTAAGTCATTTACAGGCTGCCAACAAATTCCTGCATTACCAGAGACACCTCATCGGCCTGAGTCATGGCTGCGGGCCTCACGTATTATCACCTGACAGGGAGGCAGAGGTGGGGTCTATCTCTTGGAAGTTAGTATCCAGTCCTCGTCCACATGTGAAGCTGTGGTAAACACAAAACATGGAGGCAGACGTGGCCCTGCCCTAATTAGAGTTCACTTCACAAGGTGGATGGTGATGACACATTCTCAACATATGTCAAACCAGCTCATAAATAAGAGCGCATAAAGAGAGAACTGTGTAGGTGGTTAATGGACGAGGAGACTGTTAGAGGCGCAAGCACTGACTGTTCTAGTCATGTGGGAAAGAATCCATGGAGGAATCGGAATTTCCTAACATGAAATTAAACAATAGAAAGGGAGGAGGAGCATTCCGAGCACAGGGAGTAACGTGGAGGAAGGCCCCATGACAAGTGTGGCATGAATAGCTAAGAAGCCTGAATAAACCTGCCTGCAAGGTACAGATTGGAAGAATGAAGAGAAAGAAGGTAGTCTCCAGAGGACAGCGGAGTCAGCCTTTGAAGCAAGGACGAAACTCTTATTCCCTAAGCGAACTATAGTCAGAATTCTCTCTTACTGGTATTAGTTTTATATTTTTGTTTGGTGACTCAGATGGCTAAAGTAGAGCAATGTGTCAGAGGCTAAAGAGGCTTTAAAGTTTCCTTTTTGTCACAAATCTGATTCATCTGTATGACAGTCATTTATCACGTTATCACATTTAATGCTTCCAGAATTGGATTTAGTTTTAGCATTTCTTCCCCTGAAAAAATAAATAAGTATTTTGTTTCAATTTTTTTCAATTATTTTAACTGAACTTAGTTTTAATACTTTTCCACCCACCCCCAAATATAGTTTCTTCTGAAGCCACAGAGATTAAATAAGAAATGGTGGTTGCCCTCAAAATGCCAGCATCCCAATGAAGTAGAGACAGCAGCTGCCAGTGTACTAAGAACTAAAAGTTTTGAGCAAAAAGTGTTTTGGAAGCCAGAGATAGCTATAGCAAACTAACGAGCTTTGGAGAATTGGGGATGCCAGAGTCACACAGCCCAGGTTATAACGAAGAGAACTCCTGGCCATGTGGGAGGTGGTGTGACAAGGAGAACATAAACTTAAAATGAATGGGGACAGCTGCTCCCCATAACATCCACCAGTTTTCTGTGTGGACAGAAATGAGGACAGGAACAGTCTCATTCTCCTTTGAGAGATATTTCAGACCACTCAATATGTTTCACAATAAAGGTATCATTTCATTAAGACACTGATTCTTTAATTTCCACTAAAGAAAATGATCCAGTGGTGGAATAGTTAGGGTCTACCAGAAAGTCTTCCAGTAGTTAAAAACCCCACTCAGTCTCTCAGCTCCGTTCTGGTATTTCAGTTACCTACTCGTGGTCAGAAATGGCCGACTTTCTGACAGAGGTTTTAACTAATCTATCAGAAATTGTTGGATGAAAATTCACTTCCAAAGAAAAGGCTACTCTTTGTTCCTAAACTGATATACTAAATGCCACCAGCCCTGGGGCCACGCTCAGACTGCTGGTACTGCCGCTTGCCAATGGTAGCTGATGGTGTGGGCTTCTAAATGTAGAGGAAGAAGCACAGGAGAGCTAACCTTTTGCCAAAGGAAACAGACACATCCTCAAACCATTGCCTTTAACATCCCTTGAAGCCATTTCCTTGGAATTCCTTGAAATCCGCCAGTGTGTTGGATTTCACTGACCTGTTGCCTGTAAACATGACCAGAGTTGATTTCCGGCTTATATACATACAGGCTTCTAAACAAGTCTACCCCTAATCCTTTATCATATCTTTAATAGCTGCACCAGGAATTCCAGGAACTGCTCCGTCCCTTTCCTCATGTCCCTGTCCCCGCAACCTCAGGCACCTCTTCCCCACCCCTCACGACCACCTAGCGCTTGGGTGGCAGGCACCGAGCGCTTCACCTTTCCCTCCCCGGCTTCATGTGGACACAGATCATGCCTGAGCCAATGTCTGTCAGGAGAGGCGGCTGCCCAAGGCCAGCTGCCTGCACTGCAGACTCTGGGTGCCGAGGATAGGGGACCCCATTCAGAAACAGCTACCCTCCACATCATAAACTGCTCCAGCAGCCCAAGTTCAGAAGCCTGGTCTTCACCTTGACCAAATCGTTTTCCTTTTTTTTTTTTTTGTTTCAGTCTGAAGTCCTCAGGCCTTCCCTGAACTAAAATGTTCAGAAGATGAACAATATGGTAATTGGTAACTGTGTAAGCACTTTGCAAGCATCAAGTGCTTCATAAAGTTGAAACGATACTAAATTCAGTGACAGGTTCACAGGCCCAAAGGCCCTCGGTCTCACTATGCACATACAAAGGCTTTTACTACATTTCTATTATTTTAAAATTCTAGCTGATTTCCCGCTGTATTCAAGATTATGACAAGAACATAAGTCCCTCTCTGTCTACAGATATGTCTTACTGAGAGTGTTCCTCCCCAGATCTCTGGCACCCACAAATCCCACCCTTTTGAACATGACCCCCTGGGAAATGGATGCACTTCACTCCGCCATCAATCAGCCTGTTAAGAATCCCTATCCTTCATGGTATCACCTACGTGTGGAATCTAAAAAAATCAAACTCATAAAAGCAGGTGGTTACAAGGGGCTGGGGCTGGGAGCAATGGGCAGGTGTGGGCCAAAGGGTACAAAGTTTCAGTTCTGCAAGATGAGTAAGTTCTAGGGCTCTAAGGAAGAGCACCACGACTAGTTATTAATGCTGTGTGGTATACTTGAAAAGGGCTAAGAGAGTAGACCTGAAGTGTTCTTATCATACAAACAGTGTTTTAGCTATGTGAAAGAATGCATTTGTTAATTATATTGATTGTGGTAACCATTTCCCAACGTATGCGTAGTCAAAACTTCACATTATATGCCTTAAACATACACAATTCTTATTTGCCAATTAGTCCTCAATAAACCTGGGAAAAAATAATCCCTATCCTTGACCTTTCAGCAAGTGGAAGCTTGTGCTGGTGAGCGGAGGCCCTTCCTTCCTGGCCTCATTGTGAGGGCTGTTTGTGTTCCTGTTAGGGACTGCAGATTAAATCCCTGATGAACACAGCTCTCTGGTGACCGCAGTCTTATGCAAATCTTTGAAAATGTTGGCTGGGACATTTGGAAAAGACAGATTAGATTTAAGCCAGAGTTTGCTAAACAGCGGATCAGGACTCATTAGCGGTTCTCAAAATTAATTTAGTGGCTTCCTAAGCAACACTTTTTAATAAATGAAAGTAGACTGGAGAAAATCTGATAGTGCATTGTAGAATTAGAAGTAAATTCTATTTCATGAAACTTGTTTTAGGGGTGTGTGTGTGCGGTATACACTAGTTCGTGATGTAAAATGTGTTTCTTCCTGGGGGGTCATGATCCAAATGGTTTAAAACTTAGATCTATGTTGGCCTCAAATCCATCTGCAGGAACTCTCAGGCCTTTCCATCTATTATAACTGCTTTAAAAACAGGCACGTTGGACAAGGAGCTGTGAGAGCACAGACAAGAGAGAACCATCAAATTTTACAGGTGACTTTGCAAGTGTTCATGGAGTGAGTGGATCTGACCTGGACTTTGAGAAAAAGGTAGAATTTGACAAGTAGAAGTTGGAGGGAGGTAGAGGAAAGGACAGATGAAGCAGAGAGAAGAGAAAAGCAACACAGAGTTGTGAAGCAGTGTGAATTTGAAGACGTGGCTCCTAGGCCTGCCTTGGCCCCTCATCTAGGGAACCTCAGGTTCTGGAACGACTCAGAGCCAACGTTTTCTAAGCTATAAAATAAACATAATCATAACTGCCCTACTTAGTATCTATTAGGTTGGTGCAAAAGTAATTGTGGTTTAAAAGGTTAAAAATAATTGCAAAAACCGCAATTACTTTTGCACCAACCTAATAAAATTTTCAAATGAAATAAGGTAAGAGAAGCCCCTTTGAAAACTAGGAAGTACCAAACGAACACAAGATATGCTTACTAAGTTTTTCCAGACAAAGCAAAATTCCCAAGTAAAAGTGTTAATGTGGAAAAGTAATCTCTGTACATCAGATAAAGTGACACAGCAACTTGGCACATTTAGGGTTGGCTACTAAGAGAAGGGACTAAAAAACTGTGTTTAGGGAAATCTGGAAGAATTTTGTGTACCCGGTGAAGGTGTCTAGATTTGATTCAGTACATAATGGGGAATCAGATGATTTTCGTAGACCAGGAGTAGACAGAGTTTTGTTTTAGAAAGATTGATCGAACAGCATTGATTAGGGAGAAGTCACAAGGGCCTAAACAATGATAGTTGCAATGGGACTAGAAAGGGATTGAAGCTAGATAACTCGGGCCCCCAAATACAGAGAGTGTGATGTTGCATTTCTGGGGGTATCTGGGCCACAGAGAGGAAGGGCCAGCGAGGTGCAGTTCTAAGGAAGGGGGGGGTCCAAGTGGCGGGGGATTCCAGGCCTCATGACTGTACCTTGCTTCTGCCAGTCACAGAAAGAAGGGAGGCAGGAAGACCACTCTCTGGGGAGGAGATGAATGGGTGGTCCCCCAGCTGAAAACATGTTTACAGGAATCTGTCCGCCTTCTTTGAGCCTGTTCTTTGGGTCAAAAAACCACGCACCAAGTCTCGCCACACAAGTGGCTCTCTCTAGACCTCTGAGTGAACTTGCTTTACTTCTGAGCTGCTCTCTCATAGGGCGATGCTCCACACTGAACATCCTACTCAGAGAGACACAACACTCATCTTAGTCTTGTGTGAAAATTCAGTTTCATCGACCTGTCTTCTGTTTGTAGACTTTGCTTAAACTACCCTTAGGTTGTCTTACTTTATGAATGTAGCAATGATACTATATCCTACCAAGCCGCCTTCAAATTCATTAGCCTAGAGCAGCATGGAAATGAAGGAAATAGCTAGTTTTAGATCTGCCACCTACAAGCTGCATGACACTGGGGAAGTTACTGGAACTTTCAAGAGCTGTTATTATTCTTATTCAAGGACATGAATGATGTGCCCCACCCTCCTTCCTAACCACACTACAGCTTTTCCCTAGTTCCCTGGGATAAGACTTACCCAGGTGCTGCCCAAGGAGAGGAACTTCCAGGGCTGACCTGGCAGCACCTGCCCATGCAGGAGCAAAAGGCTCTCACTGCCCCTGTCACTCACAGGCTCTTCAGGCAGAATGACCTTGTTCAGCTCATAGTGGTCTGAAATGCCACAAGTCCCTCCTTGGCAGTAAACACACAGAGGTAGGACTACTCTGTGTGCACCACTTCATCTCCCAGTAGCCAGGGGCAGGGGGCAAGGGACTGGGGCAGGGGAAGCCTGGATCCCCATGGCCTCAGTCTGCAGAGACCTGGGGCAGCTGGCTTCCTGCTGCTCCACGATCGGGAGAATCCTTGGGGATCCCAACTGGCCAGGAAAATAAACTCTCTCTTTTTCTATCATAAAATACGATAGCAAGCATTACATTCAAGCAATGATTTAAATGAACAGAATGCTCCTTATGAGAAAGGTCAGGTATTCTCCAGCTAAATCAGAAATCATATTCAAAGGACATGCAGGTGGGCCCCGGAGGTCACAAAGCAGCAAGATCGAGTCAGAAGTCCTGGTCTGGGGCCCCAGCTTTGTCGGCCATATGAGCTTCAGCCAACCCTCCAAGCTCCAGTCTCCTCATCTGCACAGTGCACGGCACTTTCCTTCCTGTCCCTAAACAAGAGCAATTCCCCAACACAAAGCAGTCCGCATGCAATCCAGGACCCCTGAGGCCTTGATAACCCGTGATTCCCAGTGTGGGCTTCAGGTTTTTTAGTTGGCTTGCAAATTAGAGCTCATTTTTGCCTTTTATGTCTATTTATGCTTTCAACCAAAACCATATTGCATAAAGGAACTGTTTAAAACAAATCCTCCTGTAAGAATTCGGCCAAACAAGAGCTACTTTTATGAAAAGGAGTATATATTCTGCCATGGTTTTGTGTGAAGAAAGGAAAGACGTGCCTGGCTCTCTATTGCACACTTGGAATCTATTTTCCAGAAATAGGGCACGCTTTTCATGTTTTTATCCTTACAAATTTAACAAAATGAAATAGCCCATTTTGATGGCATGTAGTAAATACTGGTTCTTTCTTAGATTCCCAGGAAGTAAATGACTTGTTAACTTCCATGATTTGATCACAGGAAGCATACATGAAAACGAAAGAAATAAATGGAATAAAGTCCAATATGATGCCATTAATAGCTGTTTACCTTTCTATCCAGCTTCCCCAATGACCAGATTCTACCCTATTTCTGATACAAACAAAGGAAGCAATCTTACATTGCTCCTGACACGCCATGAACTCATCTTTTTTTTTTTTTTTTTTTAATGAGCTCTTTAAATTGTTGCCTTACAAACATTTTTTCTAACTGGATCCTTTACATCATCTTGGTTTTGGAAATATTCTTTCAAGACAGAGGTAGAAATAGTTGCTCACTAAGGATTATCTATAAAGTATATCTCAAGTATTTGGAAGGGTTGAAAATATAGCTATCCTAAGTCCAACAGGATGGCTGTGGATGAAAGTGGGCAGGTGACAACTCTGGTGGACTTTTTGTTTTAGCACAGAGCAGAAGACCCTCCTCTCTCTTGACAGGTAGGGAAACTGAGACTCAGCCAAGCAGGGACTAAAACCCAGGGCATGGGACACCCCCACCCAGGGGCCCTTTCCCTGTGTTGTACTTTATAGCTCTGAACCTCAGCTGGGAGTAGTTTCAATTTGATTTCTGGTTTAGCTGAAAAAGCTTACATTTTCTCGTAACAAATTCTTTTTGGAGGAATTTTGAATTTTATTTTTACTCCTTCCTTTACCTGTTTCCTTGAGTGATCTTCTAATTTCCCCCTTTTATCTTTCTCATCGTTCCATTTGTCAACACACACAAACCACACTATTTCTGCTCCTTTCCCACACTGCCATCTGATTCAGCCTTACGTAAAGCCCGTCTCTCTTAAAGCGCTAAATGAGCGGTTGTCAAGCTTGTGAAAGTCCCTGATCTGATACACGGCCAGATTCAATGACAAAATATACTTGGAGTGTCCCTTTCTGGGATCAATTTTATTCATCATCCCATAGCCTCACAGATTGGCACATTCTGGAGTTCTAGCAGTTGCTTCAATATATATATGTCTCCTACCAGGTCCAAGTTCAGGTCCTTGAAGTGTTAGATGCTTTGTGTTTATTTGAGGTTTAGTTGGTAAGAAGAAAATTCCATTTCCTTTTGTTTGCTTTTCCAGAATAACTAGTCACTTTCCCCTCTGGAGAAAAAGAAAACTAGAGTTGCCCTCGACCGTGATATTATTTATTATTCAGTCATCTAGAAAATTTTGTGGGGTTTGCATATAAAGTTCTTTTTCACTATTTTTCTCTTGTTTTGTAACTCTATTTCTAATTCTATGGCTATCACTTTTCATTTTATCCAAAGGTTTTAATAAAAGCAATATAACATAAAAAGGCCACAGTGCAGAAAAGGAAATGAGACTTCAGGATGATTATTTTCAAGTATTTTTTTATAACATCAAGTATCAGTTTTTTCTAGCAATTAGCTCAGCATTCATTTTGCTGAGAATAAAAAACATTAAATGAGGCTCCCCTTTGAGTAAACTTATGGTTTTCATTCTCTCTTTCCATTTTTTCCCTTATCTGGACTACGGTTCTCTGTACACAATAATGTTCCTTTACCCTTAGCCAAATGAAAAGAAGAAACTATTTTTCCCACAAATTATATTGAGAGTTTTCTTTGGCGTATTGGGGGAATCTATATTCAGATAAGAATATATACAAGCCTGAGCTTGTCTTTGAAATGTGTTTTGTCTGTGCTTTGACCCTCCTCCAAATTTGAAGGTAGAGGGAGTAGTTAAAATTGAACTTAGTTCTTTTTTGCCCTTTAGTTTAATCAAAAAGAAATTCTTTATACTCAGTGGCTTTAAAGATTTATAACTTTAAATAAAACATTGTTTCTCCTTATTTACACAAGCTGTATTAGGGTGGTACATGAATAGATGAGACTTCTTTTTGACATGATAGGGACTCCAGTTCACTAAGATCTATCCTTTCTTCAATTTCCTACTTACCTATGTTTGAATCCATGCTCCATCATTTCAATAACACCCCTGCAAGCACTTCAGATTCCTTTGCTTTTTTCATACAGTCTTTTTTGATACACCTATCTGGCAAAACCCCAAGCAGTGATGAACCCAACTCTCTGCTTTTGGGGGCACAGCATCTGAGTAGCTGAGCCCTGTTGCAGAGGTCTACAGAGTCTACACCAGAACACTGGTTCCCTTATAAATTATTCATCACCAACCTCAAATGGACCCATACTGCCCCACTATCCTACTTCACATCTCTTTTAATGTTTATCTTTAATTAGCTTTTCAAACCGACATCTGCTCTCCTCAAACTTTAACTCTCCAACTCCCCATCTCACTCTCCAGTAAACGAGCTCACCTCCCACTTCACAGAAAATATAGAAGCCATTAAATGAGAACTCCTCTCATCAATCTGTCAAATATTAAAACCAACCTACTTCTACACTTTATCTTTTCTTATAACATCAACCATTCTTTCTCAATTAAATTTTTGAAAAGGCTTCTAAGCATGCTTAACTCTTAAGAATTAAACAACAACCACATAAATACAAACTTCCAGGAAACTCACAACCCCTTCATCAGTTGTCTTTTATTACCTTCCCTTCCACAGTCAAACTTCTCAGAAAACAGTGAGGACAGTGACGTGTACTCACTGTCTCTATTTGCCCTCCTTCTACTTCTTGCCGCACTTAGATCTGGCATCCATCTCAACCACTTTACTAATAAAGCAGCTTGTTAGGTCAACCACGACCACCATATCTCTAAACCAGACAGATATTTTTCAGTTCTCTTCTGACAGGTCTTTTTAGCAGCATATGTTACTGTTGATTATTCCCTTCTTCTGGTAATATCCTTCCCGTTGTCTTTCCCAAGTCAGCACTCTCTGAGTTTCCTTCTACTTCTCTAGTCAGTCATTTTCAACCTCATCTTCTTTTGTCCATTAAATGTTGGAGTTCATTAATATTCTATCCAAGGCCTTCTTCTCTTTTCACTCTATTCTTTATTCCTAAGTGATTCCATCTGTACTCTTGGATTAAAATAACATGGAAACAGAGATGAGTCACAAGTTTATTCCTCTGTCAAACTCCAGACACATAGATGCAACTTACTCGATTATCTTCACTTATATCTATCTTAAAGACACATCACTGTGAATATGTTCAAAACCAATCTCAGGAAAATAATCCATACCCAGTGTCCTCTCTATTCTGTTATGCAAACAAAAAGCTCACCCGTTTTCCTACATATTCTCTCCTTCATCCAGCTGTTATGTAAATCATCTCTCACTAGTTCTTCTCCTTCAGAATTTACATTCAGGATAAATAGTGTAGAATGTTCTGATTGTCATTATTTGGTTTAATTTAAAAAAGAAAGAAAAAAAGAAAACTGCATGAAACCTTTTATTTTCCTCCAACATGCTGAAACAAGAAAGAATTATAAATGGGAAATGATGTAAGTGTAAAATACTGCACAGGGTCAAGTATTTTTTTGAAACTAAAAACAATTACATGCCAGGAAATATGTTGTTTTTTTGAATTTTTTTAAGAGAAATAACATTAATGTGGGCATCATTCTTGTTAACTTCGCAAAGTCAGGGTCACTAAATTACACAGAACTGAGACATGAGACACATAAATGACTGCAAGCTGCACCAACGATTTCAAAAGCTCTGAACAGATTAATGCCTTAGCTTCTTAGATGCATACATTTCTTACATTTGGTGGAGTTGTAAAACAAAGTTTTAAAGTTAATTTTCTGGTTATAAAGTATTGTAAATGGACATCATCATCATACTGGATTTCTCAAGAGATCTGTAACTTGGCCTATAAACGAGATACCTCTCAGTGTATTTTAAAATATTATCTTTAGTTCTAAGCAGAAAGCACTACAGAGTTAGAATGAACATTTTAGCCTATTCTCTTTTGGTCTTGGCTAAGAGAGACATAGTTTTCTGCAAAGCCTCCTGAGGATACAGAACTAAATGCATCAGGATTTTGAATTGTTTTAGAAAATAAGAGTTGCAGTTTTGCAAAAAACCTTGTACTTATATTGAAAGCTCAATATTCATAGGAGCTTTCCCAAATAATGTGTCACCCTCTGCCAAAATACAAAGCAACCTCCAGCAGTTAATAACGAGCATGACTAATTGTTAACCTGAACAACAGATGACATCAGAGAAAACTGGCATAAATTATCCCAAAATGAACTGTGAGTGAATATGTCCATTTAATGAATCTAATTTACATAATTCTTCTTCCTGCTGCTCCCTTTGTAAATAATCTTTCACTTAAATCGTTTTCAGCCCAAAGGCGAGATTTATAATTATTTTGGGAGTTATGTGGGTTTGATGGGCAAGCCATTTGTACAGCCATAACTTGCAAGCTGTTCAGATCATTGATCACTACACCTGGCTGTTCATTTTGATATAATATCGCACAGGTAGTCAGCTCAGGACCTCGTTCAGAGCTCAGATCACAAATAGAGATGTCTTACATGGGAACTCATGGGTCCTAGAACCATGCTTCCAAGGCAGCATGGGTAAATAACCCAGGTGAAAATTTATATTCTCTGTCATTTGTAATGTATGAGTAGCAGACTGAAGTGCTTCCTTTTATATGTAACCCTGAATCATCTTTGACACCATCAAAAGAATCAATGGTAGGCACACCACCTTCGCAGCCCTCCAAGTTCCAGCAGACACTTTAAATTCATTTTGAAGAGACACAATAGGAACTCCTGCAGTTTTCTCTCCAAAACACTTTCTTGTTGAATCCGAGACAACATGATGAAGCCATGTCATCGATTTGATCGACTACCACTTGTGGCAGTTTTCTCTTAGCTGTTGAAAATTACTTTTTTTTCCTCTTTGGTGGAACATCTCATTCTGTGAATTGACTTACTCTTGCCCTCCATTCTCATGCTTTGCCTAGACAAAGAAAATAATTTTAAAAGAATGCTTTCCTGTTTCTATCACCATGAAAAGGAATTTGTTTCCTAGCACGTGTGTGCTTATGTGCATGTGATTACATGCAATTGCTCTCCTTTATGGTAAAGCAGAAGAGAATCAAGGGAATAAATATCCATAAACTCTTTGGTATTAAGTCTATGGGATGCCTGCACAGACAAACCATCTATTAAGGTCAAAACCATTATCTCCGTCTCTGGCGGTCAAAACTGCTCATATTGGTCATTTTAATGAATAAAGCAACAAAGATGAGAAAATGGGATAGCTACAGATTTGAGAAACAGTAAAAGTGTCAGTGCCATGGATGGCAATGGTACGACTTATATTATTACAGTCATTTTTTTAAAAAAATATTTTATTGGGGAAGAGGAACAGGGCTTTATCAGGGAACAGTGTGTACTTCTGGGATTTTTTCCAAGTCAAGTTGTTGTCCTCTCAATCAGTTGTGGAGGGTGCAGCTCAGCTCCTGGTCCAGTTGCCGTTGTTAGTTGCAGGGGGCACAGCCCACCATCCCTTGCGGAAGTTGAACCAGCAATCTTGTGGTTGAGAGTCCGTGCTCCAACCAACTGAGCCATCTGGCCACCCGGAAGCTGAGCAGCAGCTCATTGACTTCATTCTAGTTGTGGAGGGCGCAGCTCGCTGGCCCATGTGGGAATCGAACTGGCAGCCCCATTGCCCAGAGCTCATGCTCTAACCAACTGAGCCACCATCCACCCCTACGGTCATTTTTATATTACTAGCATTTGAGGATTATATTATCTAGCTTTGGAGAATTGTTTTCACAATTTGTTCAAAGAGAAATAGATAGAAAGATAGAAAGATAGAAAGAAAAAATAATCTTTCAGGAGAGACGTGTGTGTGCATTCACACAAGAGTGCATGCCACATATGCCCGAGCTTGAAATTGCACTTGACACCATACCCATCCTAAGTGATCAAACATCCCCAGTAGGAATTTCTATCGTGAGTTTTCAGTTTGCTTGGTCTTTTGAAATAAGGTGATATGTTATATTAGCCACAGATATATGTCTACAAGCATTGCCTAATTTTAACAACTTACTTAAGTTAATTCTTGGTAGCTGTTTGGCCTTGAAAGCTATTTTATTCGTGGGTAATGCTCTAGTTGCTACATAGATGGTGGCGTTGGGTGGGGTGTTTTGAATCTAAGGTAATTCAAAGATAAACAGTAATGCATCGCAATAAACTTTCCAAGTAGCCCCAAGAGGAGTCTTCCAGGTCAGTAAATTCTGGATCAGGGACTGCTGGTCATGAGGACGCAGAAGTCCTGGATTTGTTTTGCTGAGAGGTTCCATTCCAAGGGGTCAGCAAGCAGCTTCGAAGATGGTCAGCAAAGCACTCAGATGTGCTTTGCTGTGAACATTAAGTGTGAGCATTCGAGCCATCATTTCCACATCCCTGAGGTGGCAGGGTGCCGGGCCCTTGCATGGCCTGGCTTCCCACAGCACAGCTCTACGTCCAGAGGTGGGTTCCCAAAATCAATGGCACACAACTCGCAGGGCCCTTCACTTGAAAGAGCCCCATGGAAGGGGTTTGTCCTCATTTTATATTCAAAAGTTAATATTCCATTTGTTAAGGCAGACCCCTTGAATGGGGTAAACTTTAGGCTCCATACAATCTGAATCCGTTCCTGTCTGTGGGAGTAAGCATGATAGAGAAAATATGATAAATTTATGATTTTCCGTAATATTAAGTATTATAATATATCACATCCTTGTGAATGATTTCAATCACTAACACCATATAGCATCATTTTCTTCATTTGCTTATTGGAGTAGTTTTAGTAAAAGAATATATTTTCAAATTACTTAAGCAGCGTTTAAAAATTCCTTAGAATTAAAAAAGTTTAATTCTCAATTTGATGCCTGAAGCTAATGTTACTTCTCTCCACATCTTTCCCCAATCATTTTGCACAGCTTCTCCTGCTCATAATACCATGGCAAGCAACTTGTCTCCTCCTGGAAGCTGTGTTTAAATTCATAGATACCCAATAATGATTCTTCAGGATGTCCTGCAGCACCTTTCATTCTCCAGTGTAAATTTGCACTGAACACCTATGACCTAGAATGCCCGTCTTATCCCCTTTTGTTACTCAATCCAGTTATGAATTGATGATTGTTTTTTAATCCTACTCTGGATCCCTCCAAGCACCCCACACTGCATATCTTTAATTTCAGGCATTGGAGGCTCCCACACTGGTCCCGTTGCAGGCGTACATTCTCATAACCAAACATGCACAAGAACTAGGCGCCTGTAAGTCCTGTGCACAAAAACACCTGCACAACAGAGACACTAAAGAAGAGTGAAAAATATCCTACTTAAAGAAAATCATCTCCCGATCATACCAAATTAATTCTACCCCGAGAAACACCCAAAGAACTGTTTATATTCAATGTAAGTACCAACAGACATTTGCACAGACTTTTCAACCTAAAAGATGATGACGGGGATAGTCTTAATAATTTTCTGAAGGATTTCTTACAGAGTTTTCTTGGAATTAAGTATCCTTTTCAGCCTAATTAGGATTCTGCTACCAGCCAGAGTAGTACTTAGTACAGGAAGGGCATATAATTATGATGAATTGCGTCTCAGAAAGGATTAGTGCCCCCCTTCAAGCAGAAGTCTTGAAGAAGGTGCAGAGAGCCCAGGGAAAGCTGCCATAGACCTGACCCGAAACCTCTTTGAAAGAGTCTCTTCAAAGACTGCACTAGATACAGAGAAATTGAGAAGTGGACCCATCTGGTTTCTCCATCGAGAAACCACTCATTAGGACCTATTTTCTCACAGTGATAGTGGCAAGGCCTACCCCCATACCTGGCACAGTGCAGGTGTTCTAGTAAATGTTTAGTAAATGCTGAGTCAGCAGGTAATAGAAAAAGTCCTTCAGTTAAGCAATAATAAAATCACTAATGGATTTCACCAAGAGACTTGCTCTATTTCAGGTTGATGTTGGCCATTGTAGTTTGATCTCTGCCTACTGTTTTATTTACTTATTTGCTTTTTACTTAATGGTTGTGGCTTGGTCTGGTGTGCACAGAATCTGGAAACTAAGTCTGTATTAGGCTAGTCAAGCATGAAATTATAGTTTGTTGGCTGACCATGTGCAAGAGTGCCCAGGAGACTAAGCATGATATAATAGCACCAATGTCTTCTAACATGAGTTTAATCACCCATGATTCCAAGTCACTTATTATTTTGGTTACAATGTCACAGTGCAAACGTTCTCATTTTATGTCCTTAATGCTTTTGAGATTTCTCCTATGCATTAGTCTTTGACTGGGTTGCTTTATTTTTCCATGTCAGTTAATACCTTTTTGAGAGCTGTAATTATATGTAGCACACCCCGTAATTCAGACAGCACCATCCTTTTTACAGAAGCAATTGTCACTTCCAGAGTTGTGTTAATAATTGTAAGAAAACAATGAATTGAGCAATAGCTGTTAACGTGAATCTAATGAACAGAACTGAACACAGCCAACCTTGGCTTTGGAACAGGAAAGGAAGTCATCAGAGTAGACGTGACGTGGAGAACTCAGGGGATACCTCAACAGTCTGCTCTTTTAGTCACAACCGTTGCTCGTCAGGCACAGCAATAGTTTTCAATGATCTGGCAATATAATGCAAAGCCTTAAGAACATCAGTGAGAAGGATCTGAAGAGTAATTTATTCAGGTTAGAATCAAAGTAGTATGTCAATGTAGAAGGAGGGAATGGGACATAAAGGGACGTAGGAGGGAAAGGAATGCTGTGCACTGAGCGAGAATTAACCTGAAACTCAAACAGCGAAAATCCTCCCACAAGGACGGCTTGAGCCGAGTAGGTGAGCAAGAGAGCTGGAAGCTGCACTTTTTTCCTCCAACCACTCAGCTCATATGCAGCTGTGCAAATTGTAATTAATTACAAAAATAGGTGACAGCCAACGCATACTAGTGGTGAGGGAAGCTGAGGGTGACTGTCCCAGGAGCTGCGTGATGAAGCTCAACAGCAGGAGGGAAGATGGTGAGACACAGCAAGGTGGAATTCCAGGGAACTCACAAACAATTATGGACGATGATTGAGACTGAAACCGTTGGTGGCAGATAGGGGCATAAGGAAGCCAAAATGTCATCCTTCAGGCCATTGGTTGACACAGAGCTTTGTGTGGGAGGCAGCAAGATTTAAATTATGCAATCAGAAGGTTTCCAGCAGTCTCAACGACTCCTTGGCTATAATTCCAGCAATGCCAGATAGAGAAGTGAACAAATTTTCAGATCATATAGCATTCTTCTATGTTATAACTTAAAGGTAGTATGACGTTGTGGAACTTAGAAGGGTTTTGTATTCAAAACACATGGGTTCAGAACCCTGTCTCTTTCAATTAATAACTGAGAGACTTGGACAAGTCACTTAACTTTTTCCAATCTCTGTTTTCTAATCTTCAAAATGGGTATAAGCTGTTGTCATAATACTGCCAAACCATACCCACATTCATGATTATTTTAATAACTTGAAAGCCTAGACATACAATCTTCAGGTTGCGTTAAATTGTGTTTTTTTTTAACATAAAGGCGATTGATTTGCCCTGGACGATTCTAATTTTTTCTCTGCCCAGCTGCTGGTATGAGTGGAAGCAAGCACCTGTAAGGCTGTCACCTGGTTTGGGGTGCAGTCAGATGTGTCGTTATTTTTAAAGAACCATCTAAAAATATATGTGTGCATTTCCCAAGATCTGTACACACAATTTAGGCCAGGAATGAGTTAAATCAAAAACAAGTGATTAAGCAGAGCCAGTTGGCTCCCACCTGATCCCCTCCCGCTCTCTCTATGGGATTCACAAAGGTGTTTTTTTTTAAATAAACCACTGCCCTCTCTGCCCGTCAGGATTTTCATTCTGACACAGAAAAACACAAAGACCGAATCAGGCCCAAAATGTTTACAACATCCTTCTTTTTGCCACACTTTTTGTGTAAACTGAAGTATTACAGAAAACAGGATTCCATTTCATTTATAACGAAGCCTCTTAAGACATATTTAGGCAGAACTGGATTGACAACCACAATACTTTGACACTGCAGTCAGAATGAAAGCTCTTCTGTTTCTGGAAACTCTCCAGGACCACTACGACAGTGTAGCCAGTTTTCAGTCTGGAACAAGTACACATTCCATACTTCTCCAAATATACATGCATATATGTTTTCGTATTTTTTTTTTAATTTAAAGAGACATTCACATGCATCTCATATACAAAAGTCACTTAATTGGCATTCAAGGATGCCTTCTTGCTTCCTTCATCCTTTTCCTGAAGGATAGAAAAGCAAAAAGCATGTGACTCTCCTTCACGGGATCAGGGCTGGCTTCATTCTGGCCCTGACAAGAAGCATCAATGGGTTCTGACCTGCCAACAGAGAGGACACAGGTCTAAGAAGAAAGAGAAATGGGTGCGAGGCCAGGGTCACCATAGGCTGGGGATTCCTCTTTCTATTCTTTATTCCCCAAGAACCTTCATCAGGGCTTGTCAAGTTGCCTCTGAGGTAGTAGTTTGTAAACATGGAAGCAGCTCAGAATCCCCTGGGGCATTGGTTAAAAATTCAGATGACTGGACCTCTCCAGAAGATTCTGATTCAAACAGCCTGGGGGTAGGGCCAAGGGATCTGTATGTTTAACCCAGGGATTCCACTATAGCAGGTCCACGGAAAAGCTTTGGGCAAGTCCAGAAGTCCTATGAAGGCACTGCCCTGTCAGATTCAAAAAGAACCTGACCACTACTATGCCCACTGTACAGAAAAGAACACTGAGGCTCAAGGTCACAAAGCAAGTAACCAGCCAAATTGGGTCATAAACCAAAAACTGTTAGATTCCAGAGTCTACACTTTTATCTACCATGAGATAGTACCTCCAGGACAGTGGTTGACTAAGTCTTAACTCACTTCCTCTGCTGTGGCGTCTATTATTTTAAAGTATGTCAGCTTCCAACAGCTCTCTGCTGATATATGCTGTTGAAATCTAGTAATCACGATTATTAAATCAGAAGCCTGACCTTTAAACCCATTTTAAGTCCATTGGCCATGTTATAAGGGCCTGCAAACAGATCCAGATCTCTCCTGAGAGTCAAGTTCCTAAGCTTTGTGACAACTCTTTTCTGCTATGTTCAGGCCACTTTTTCCAGACATGTACAGGATCAAAACTGAATTTCCAGATGATTAAAATTGAAAAAAGTCCAATTGATTGACATATGCAAATGTTTTACCCAGAGATTTCTTATGTCTTGTGCAGGGCTCTTCACATCAATTGTAGGCTTTTTTTTTTCTCAAATATAAAATTAATAAAAGCAAAACTTCTCTGGTTGAAGATGGGATGAACATCCTAGAGCCTAGGGTCCAACCCTGTCTGCCACCATCTTCTCTCCATGACATCCACTGAGGTCCGTCTCACCCACCAAGGACTCTCATGTCTCCACAGAACACAGATGAAAAGCTAAGGTTCTAGGGTCTCCTTCCAATAGTAAAAACCACAGGTGCTAACGAAATGCATAAGATTTTGCCAAGAGAGTAAACCATAACAAATAAATAAAATGCCCCTTACTTAGCTCCATTGCTAGTAATTAAAACAATCTGAGAATCGAAGGCATTAGACTTGGAATTAGGAATTCTGCACTTTGTTGTGCATTCCACTGTTGGTGTGTTTCGTTATCAGGGCAAGCCATGGGGCTTACCTGGCTGCAGTAACACGCCTCTCCTCCAGCCCAACCTTCATAGACTGTCTGCCACCCAGGCCAGGAAGCAGGCTGCTGGCTTGTAGGTGAGATACAGGTTGAGTTAGACTCACATCAAGGGCATTGGCTATTATAGCTGCCTTGGTTGTGTAGAGAGATTCTAGAATTGAAGTTTCAGACCAAGTAAGACCTTAGTGTTTCCTGTGAATCCTACTGCTACCTCTAGTTGCCTGCCAACTAGTTCTGAGACAATCCAGGTAATTAGGCAGCCACGGAGCATTGTTTAGTTGCTAAAAAACAATCAGTGAATCAAATCCAAGACATTTGCAAAAGCACATTTAAATGAACCAAAGTGTTTCTTAATTTTAGAGGTTTCTTTGTACTGTTTGTTCACAGGAGCCACAAACCAGGCAAATATACCTAGTCAGGGTCAGCATGCGAAGTGTACACCCTGGGAATTTAGGTCAACCAGGACACACAGTGAAGGCACAGGTAGGAATGACCTTGTTCTGACCCAGACTGAAATGCTCCTGTTCTCACCAGTCTTCCCCAAAAAGACTACAATAGGTGTAAAATCACCCATTTCCTGGTCCAAAGGTCCAGCACAGCCTCCTTCACAGCAAGAGGTTTTGCTTCCTAAAAGTAAACTTGATCATGGTCGAGACTGACAACACACTCCCCAACTGCCCTGTTTCTTCTACTATATTTCCTGTGTTTTACATGTGATTTAAATAAAAGATCTAAAAGTAACATGGAGGAGTAAAAAGAATCTCACTTTTGGCATCAGATTGCCCCAGGGTTAAGCAAGTTACTAAGGACTCTGAGACTTGGTTATCTCAGCAGTAAATTAGGGATAATACGTACATATTAGCAGGTGGGGGGTTAGAGGAAACGATGCATGGATAAGTCCGCAGATGTATAGCAGGCCGCCAAGACAGCATGATCATTATTAATGCGCTGTGTGAGCCAAGACCAAACAGTGGCAAATCCTTTCCCATCTTCCCCAAGTCATCTTCTCTCCTTGAAGGAGGGTAAAACCTCTTCTGTTAATAAATGTTCTCATTAACTAATACCTAGACAAGTGGATCTCAATGCCTGGGCATACATGAATCTTGGGCTCACTGGGCCGGGGTGGGGCCTAAGTAGATATAAGAGATTTTTAACAAGCACCCAAGTATTTTAGTGCACACCCAGATTAAGATCAAATGGCTTCAACTGTCAAATAGTTTAGTATTAGTTTTCCTGATTCAAGATTCTCCCCCCTCCAATCCATTCTGTAGTGCATTAGTGAAACAGTCTTCCCAACAATCAAACTTGACCTTGTCACTCCTATATTTAAAAACCTTAGTTAGGTTCCTTTCCTGTAGCAAAGATCGTAAATATACTTCTCTTAAATAGCAGTTCCAGTAAGTTGGTGGTGACTTCCTAATGATCTGTGTAGAGAAGGAGTCCAGGGTTGGCCTGGGCTCAGCAGGAAAGAACACCATTCATGACAGACTGGGGACATCTGCCATGAGGACAGAAAGGGGAGAGGTCTGGGATTTTCCATTCCTGGTAAATGGAATAAAGCTAAAGCTCTAACATGACACAGAAGATCTTGCACAGGTTATTTCTAGCTGCATTTCCTGCCTATGAAGCCACAAGCTATACCCAGAATTACTTTCTTATTTTCTTCTTTTCCTCCCAAGCATGAATCCTTAACTCCAGGATTTGCTCATGCTAGTTCTTTACCAGAAATGGCCTTGCCCTTCTTTCCCCCACCCTTAATTCCTTAATCCATCTTCAAGATTCAGGATGAATGTCACCTCACCCGGGAGAATTCCTATGACTATACCAGATATAATTAGTCTCTCTCTGCACCTCTATGCTTGTGAAGCATTTTCCCCTATCTTTATAAGTGCCTTTGTCATAATACTGTATGGTAATTTACACTATGTTTACATATTCCAGTCGCTAATATACAATGCACATCATTCATGCTCCATCAATGTGGATGGATGAATGAATTAATAAACGAATGAATGAACTCCTTGGCAGCAGATACCATCACTCACTCGTTTGTTTCCCAGTGCCCAGCTAGTAACTGATGCATAGTAGGAATTCAGAAGTCTGCTGAGTGACTGAGTCCGTGTCTACAGGCGCTGCTGCCATCCATATGGCACAGTGAACTGGGTTCATTCTGAGTCACAAATCACAATCTGCCAGAAAACTTCCATCTGGAGAGATTACTCCCCACAGCACCTTTTCCTTTCAGTCTTTAGGCATGTTTTGTTCCTTATTCAACAGGAAATAACTGAATGCTAGCACTGACTCAAAAATAACTCGCGAAGCTATAAAAATTGTAAAAGGTCTGTTAGTAATATTGTGCAGGATAGTTAATGGCAGCCCTACAGAGTGCCACGCATCTAATTCTCAGGGTCTCTTTCTGCATGTCTGTTGCACATGCTCTTCTTACCCATGTGGTCACCAGCCCACCAGCCCCTCACCACCCCGCCGCATGCAACCCAGCCCTGCTGCATGCTCAGCGCAGTGGACCTGACGGGCTGTCCACGTACGATCGGGATCGTCCCTAATCAGTTAGTGTTGTGAAGAAGAAACGGTGCATCCCTCCTTCTCACCCCACCCCACCTGAAACGTCAGTGCCGGACTCTCTACTAATTAAAGATGAAATTCTGCCCCCCCCCCCCCGAATTTTTTATAAGCACAACAATTCCGAGATACAGAGTTAAATTTTCACGACTGCTTGTGGTTTACTCATTTAAATCAGCATGACTACAGAGCAGAAACTCTTTGGGCTCTGCGCATAAGTGGAATATCTAACATAGAATTACATGACAATGAAATATGCATTAACGCAGGCCTCATAACGTGCTTTTCACGTTCTGCGGGCATTCAAAAGTTGAAAATGCTTATGATCTTATTTTAGTTGCTGCTGGAATGATGATACATCAGGTTAATATGTTTAATTAAAAGTCACATTTGAAACATTCAAAGGGATGATTTGCTGTTGACGTTTATTATAACAAGACAATGGGATACGTCACTCCTGCTAGGAACAGAAGGAAGGAAGTATTTTATGATTTTCAGGAAACACTGTATGCTTGACACCCAAGAAAATGCAACTAACCACGCCCTAAAATATTTGCCATTAATAACAAATTAATATCTCAGAGTAATATCCAAACCACTTAACTGTCTACTTTTAGATGAAGATTAATGAGAAAGAGAGATTTCCAGGGGCCATTTGTTGCAAATTCAGGTCTGATAAGGGGACCCTCAGGCACATACCTCAGAAAAGGACAGCGACTGCCCCTTTCAGCTTCAGCCCCACCTTGAATGTGAGATTTGCAGCGAATAAACTCCACCCCCCACCACTTGGCACAGAATTTAAAATAAAACGAGCTCACTCCAGTCACAAACATCTTGACCTCCTATTTACGAGGCGTTGTCCTTTTGTTCTCCTGCCCTGAGTCCGTGTTGGTTTACAGCGCAGTTGGGCCATCCTCCGCTCATCACTCATCATAGTCCTGCGGGTGTCCTGGCCCGGGATCAGGTGGCAAACGCTTTCCTCTCTCCCCTTCCCCCTTCCCTCCCTCCTCCTCCTTCCCCTTCCCTCCCCTTCCCTTTCTCTCCTCTCCCGGGGTCAATACCTGGCCAAATTCTGCTTTCCAGGAATTGCACCTCCAGCATTTTTTTAAGTATTTCGAAGGCTCTGTCTCAGGATGTCCTCTGAATTACTCTCCCTCCCATGTCATGAAATGAAAACAGTCAGGCGTGCAGGGAGCACAGGTGAGGAAGAAAAACTGGGGGGATGTGGGCACCTGCGTCAGAGCGGGGGCTGTGCCCAGGAACTGGAACGGGTTCCTACGCCTGCCTCCAGGACCTGGCAGACCCTAAGGAGGACAGGGCACGGCCTCTGAAAAGGGGTACTACTGGGCAGCCCGGCAGACGAAGGGAACGGAAATGGAGCTCCCACGTGCGAGAGGACAGGGCATCTAGTCCACCCAGAACCGCTAGGCGGGTGGAGCTCCTGGGCCTGTTCTGCCCCCTGGCGAGTGCACTGCTGGCCGAGGTGGGGCGCACCTTCCGGATCAGGGTGGGATCTGGTGAGCCCAGCTTCACCAGTATGACCCACCCCGCCTAACCCATAACTTGGTGGGAAATCAATATTGTTTTGCTAATCAGTGATTTCAATTTTCATATCAATAGAGATCCGTTGCTACCAACAGAGGGGAGGAACTTTTACAGGGTCCACATGTTATTTATTTTTCATTTTGGCTGACTTGTTGCTCGTGGCTCTACTGAGTACCCTGTTCCACCTTTGGTCTCAGGCTCTCCTCTTTTTTCTGTAAGCACCCATCAGCTCTCCTTGTGCCACCTCCACACCCAACACACACACACAGGTACACCCCTGCAAGGGATAATAAACTACCACATCCCTAAGGCTGCCCTGAATAAGAGACATCCGTATACCCGCAGGATTTGTGAGCATTATGGAGCAATGTGTTGTTGGGGTTATGGCTGCACTGAGGCTCAGAAACAGCCCCTTGCCCTTAAGCTGGATTCTTGAAAGCAGTTGTTTGCCTTCCTGACCCTTTTAGAAACAAGGCCATATGCAAAGGTCAACTTTGTGGAAAATCTGGGGTCCACCTCAGATAATAAGGTTATGTTGAATTCAGGGCTCTTTAAGAAGATCCTTAAATCGGTCAAGTGGGGTCAAGCAAAGTTGATACAGAATATTAAACAGCACAAAACACTCATCATTGCAGGCAGGCAAGAACAGCATTTCAGAGAGGAAAATCTAAGTACAGTTGTAACAGTCCTGGGGGCCCATAACAAACAGGGTGTTGAGGGAGTGGATAAAGCTAATGAGAGAACAACGCAAATATCCTCCAGCAGCTACAGCTCCTTGGGGTAGAAACAGGAGCAGCATTATGTACAACATGTGGAGGAACCGGGGAAGTTCCAGCAAATGACCCTTTGGGTCCAAGAGAGACAAAATTACTTCCAGGTGGAGTTGGAAGTTCTGACAAAAGAGATCCCAGGGAGCTGTGCTTTGAACTGTGTAGGGTTTTGAGTCAAGGCGATGAAAGAAGGGGAATGTGTCAAATTTGATCAGGGGCACCTACACTGCAGTGTTACATCAACATGCCATTAAGATGGCAGGAGAACTTCAAGTGCTTCTTTATGGTTCATTGTTGCTGTGTATGCAGGCTTCTCACAACAGTTCAGTGAAACCATGTCATCAACTATCTTAAAACCAAAGAGATTATAAACTACTTTGTGTTTTTGTTTTTTTTTTTAATTACTAGACTTTTACTTTTTAGGGCAGTTTTAGATTTACAGAATTTTGAGCAGAAAGTACAGAGTTCCTATATACTCCATGTCTCTCTGCACAATTTCTCCTTGTAACACTTCCCAGTGTGGTTTCATTTAATAAACTAATATTGATACATTATTGTTAACTGAAGGCTTTGGTTTACATTGGGGTTCACTCTTGGCGTTGTACATTTTATGGGTTTTTACTAATATATCATGACGTGTGTCCACCATTACAGTATCTTAGATAATAGTAATTTTTTTAAAGAAAGCTAAGATTCCGATTTCTAGATAGATACACTGTATTCTTGACTAAAACCCATGAAGGCAGGAAAAACAGATAGTACTTATACATGCAACAGAAATGGCTGCATAGAAAACTTACCCTGTTGACATAAATTGTAAGCAGGGAGAGAGGAGTCTTTGAAACTTTCTTTTCATAGTAAGAATATTTTATCCAGATTTGCAACTTTTAGTTTGGTGCTCAAAGTTTAGAACGAATTTGGAAAAATTGGCACTACTTCTCATAAAAGTTACTGCATGTACTTGATTTTTCCCATAGATAGCCTGGATAATCTAGTTACTACCACATTCTGGAGCGGTGTGTAAACACCACAATTTTGAGGTCAGAACACCTTGTGTTACATTGATAGTGTTACCCCAAGTACAAGGAACAGGAAAGATGCTACAGGATATTTCTATATCCTGTTAGGTGGCCATAAATGGAAGATGTTTGTAGAAGGACTAAGAGTACCAAACTGGAGGAAGGTAGCGGTGGGAGGAGGAGCAGAAGAAAATATTTGTAAATTCAAAAGATAGGAAATGAGAAAAGCCTCAGCGCACAAGAAATGGAATCAATCTACTAGTAATAATAAGAGGAGACGGAAAAAGCAAAACAGACAAAAGCTATGTCTCCTTTTCTTCTTGAATTATAATTAATATTTGTTCCATATGGCACTATGCTAATGGACTTCTCCTTTTTGCATTGTCTGATCCAGTTTCTAAGTTGTTTCCCCCCCCATTTAACAGGCAAATCCTTTACCGTTTGTCCACTACACTCTACCGCACACCCACAAATCTACTTTTATAGATTTTTTTTAATTTAATTGTAGAAAAGAGGAGGTTTAGCTCTTACTTGAGTTTGTCATTTGCCATTTTTGGAGAATTTAGACTTCCTTCCTCTTTCTTTCCTGTCTGAAATAGCTTCTACAAGTGAATTGTAGTTGAAATTCTGTAGGAATATGTTTCCAGCTCCCCACTGTACTCTCAGAGTATTTGAAAGGACCATTTCTGAGCTTTTTAGACTGGAATTATCTTTTAAAGAATTATTTCTGAATGTTGTCTTCTGACAGATTCAAGGAGATCATTACTGCTGAGAAAAAAATTACTTATTTCACCGTAGGATCGATGAGTGGCCTCTAGCACCATTTGTAAGAACTATGAGCACAAGGCAAGAGAAAATGGCCCCTGACAGAGAGACATATGTGACCAGTGATTTTAAGTGGACAAAGATATAACAAACCTCATTAATTCTATCGTTGTTTATTTAGTGCTCGCTGCGCTATGTGTGGGATAGAAGACATTGCCCCTGTTACACAGCTTCCAGTCTA
Source organism: Rhinolophus ferrumequinum (assembly GCF_004115265.2). Taxonomy (NCBI): domain Eukaryota; kingdom Metazoa; phylum Chordata; class Mammalia; order Chiroptera; family Rhinolophidae; genus Rhinolophus; species Rhinolophus ferrumequinum. Next base: position 2,600,931 of record NC_046285.1, on the reverse strand, counting down.
ATAATCTATCGAGAGACAGAAACAAAGATCAAATTAAACAAGTGGAATAATTACAGTTGGTCATCGTTCACCACGATGAAGAGTAACCACTGAGCGAAGAAGCAACCTTAGAGAAGGCAGTCAGTCAGAAAAGGGCTTTCTGAGACTGAAAATGCGGAGCCAGTCTCCTGAGCAGCTGAGAGAAGAGGGTTCCAGGCAGAATGACCAGCGCGTGTAAAGGCCTGACAGGGAAGAGCTGAGTGTGTTTAAGAAACACAAAGGCAGTCAGGGTGGTTGAAGTGTGTCAAGGGAGAGAATGACTGAGGAGGCAAATCCAAGGGAAAGCCAGTGAGCAAGACAGATCACGCCAGTCCTGTTGTCCAGCTGAGGCGTGCATATTTTATTCTAAGTGAAGTAGGCATCCATCAAAGGGCTTTAAACAGGGGAATAATGTGACCTAGTTTACTTTTTTACAAATCACTCTGGTTGTGCTGTGGAGAATAGTCAGAAAGTGAGCATGGCATTGGGAGGCCAGTTAGGAGGCTATTGCATTCGTGCAGGGAAGAGACAATGGTGGCCTGGCTGCAAGGAGCCCTGGTGCCTTGAGATCTAGTCTGGAAGTAGAATCACGGAACTTTCATGCATTCGGTGTGGGGAGTAGTGTGAGGGAAAGGAGAAATCAAGACTGACTCCCAGGTCTCTGACTCGAGCAACCATGTGAATGGTGGTGCCAGTTACAGTTACGGACGACTGGGTGAGGGAGGGAGGACTCGGGAATTCAGTTTTAGACATGGGGTGTGTGTGTGTGTGTGCGCGCGCACGATTTGTTAAACTCTGGATGTTATTTAAAGCCACGGATGAGATCACCTAGAGAGACTGTGTTTGGGGGCAGACCCTCCAGGAAAACCAGTATTTAGACCTAGTTAGAAGGATGGGAGTCTACAAAGAAGACTGAAAAGAAGAGGCCCGTGAGTAAGGGGGAAGTCGGAGATTTCGGGGTCCTCAGAACTCAGATAGGACAATGTGTGGAGAAGAATGGCCACTGCCAGGGACTGAGTGACACAGATAAGAATCCTTTGCAGTTGGCAACACAGAGGTCATTGGCTGACCTTGACAAAAGCAAATTCAGTGGTGGCAGGAGCAAAAGCTAGTTGGGAATAGATTGAAGAGTCAATAGAAATGAGGAAGTACAGCTAGTGAGCATAAATTAACTCTTTTGAGTTCTTGAGTTGTAAAAGGAAGCAAAGAAATGAAGCAAAATGTGGAGAGTTAAATATGGAAGATACTACATCATGATAGAAATGATTTAGTAGGGAAGGAGACAGCAGGGATGCAGGGTGAATTAAATGGACTCCCTGAAAAGGAGTCAGAGGATAGGATCCAGGTCCCATGAGGAGGGACTGGCGTTTGAGGGGGCCAAGCAAACCTACAGAAGAAAGGAGCAGAGCGGCAGCACGCAGGCCAGACAGGGGGGACTGGACAGGGCCGAGATGAGGCAGTTCCCGTCGTGACACCTGATGGCTCGTCTTTATTTTCAATGGAGTATGTGGCAGGGTCATCAGCTGACAACGAGGACAGAGCAGGAAGCTAGAGAAGAGAAAGGCAAGTCCTGTAAGGGAGGAAAAGTCAGTCTTCTTAACAACACAGTTAGGGTCAGCTGGCAGGGTTGAGGCCCCAGTTAAGGTTTGTTACCACAACTCAGCTGGATAATTGTCTCCATTGCTGCCTAGAAAGGGGATGCTCACTTTCTCCAGAAGGAGTCCTTTCAACTCCCAAGAAACGTGCCCTGTTCAGGTGCTGACACAGGTAACTTCGGAAATGCCTACCAGGACTAGAGACTTTCTGTGAAACGAATCCCAAACACTACACAGTGCCTGGGAACAAGGGATTCCCAGAAAGTGCTGACAGAGCATGAAATGGCCATAGGAATGTCTTCTAACTTCCCCATCCACTTCAAAGTACTCATTTCTCCAATACTTAGGTCCAAAGGTCGTCAAAACCTGCTTTCTCTGAACATCCAAGATCTATATGACTTTTTCTTTCCATTATCGCTAACAACTTTTTATTGAATTCCCCATGAATATTCACCCATAACCAAATATACAAAGTGCTCACAGAGCCGTTGCATGCATGAATAGAAAACCAGTACCAAGAGGCATTGGAGCTTCAACCACAAGAAAACAGATTCATCCCTCCTTAAGCAATACATTAAGCGGGTACATATTATGATGCGTAAGGCCCAACGGGGACATGTCTGTGCATCTCAGAAAATGCGTAAGGGATGGCTGCCACACCCCTCCATGTTTGCCTGAACTGACTCTACAGGCAGAAGCCAGTCTGCAGGATTCTCTTAAATAGCTGCTCACAGGGCACCAAGAGACAGTCCATAACTGCCCGTTCTGGTGCTGCTGCTGACAGCACTGACTGGCATGAGGCCATGGGCTTCCAAAGGTTTGAAACCCCCAGAGCCCTAGGGGACACTGTATCCTGTGGAGCCGGCCAAGGCATTCCAGAAGTCACTGTGTTCGCAGCTGTTCCTGACCACATCATCCTCACGCTTAGCAGGGTTAAGGCAGCCTTTCATCCTAACTGGCACAGGTGGCATTAAGCTAGGGCCGTGGCCTTGGGAGTCTGCAGCAGAGACAGGAAACACCAAAAGGACAGGCGGGCTGACCCTGCCAGAGCAAACCCCATCTGCCAGTAAGGTCTGTCCGACCTGAGGCCAAGGGTAAGGCTTTGGTTATGGAGGGGGAGAAAATGAAAGACATACTTGACTATTTTCCACAGATCTACTGACGAATACTTACCAAGGCCAGTATTTCAGGCACTTCCTGGGACTCAGAGCTCTCGTTGCTTAAGCACCGTGCTGGGGAATTTTACATGCATTTTCCTATCCTAATTTTGCACAAACAGGATTTTACTGGTGAAAAGAATCTGGGGTTGAAGGACATTAAGTGACATGGTGACATGACCAGTGAGGACACATTCAACCTGGGCCCCTTCAGAGTGGCCACAGAACTGTCCTTATCACTGTGGGAGGTGAAGTGGAAGCTTTTCAATTTTTTTTTTTCCTTGATCACTGGGAAGAGACAGAAACACATACAAAAAAAGAAAATAGCAAGCCATTCACACTCTGACCAAGCAGAGTAAAGGATCCAGGGAATTTCTGCATATTTTCCATAGAAGGATTTTGATGAAGGAAGTGATACTGTTTGAAGATGAAGCTGAGAGTAGTGGACAAGGTGGGGAAGCAGCTTTGGAGAGGCCTCGAGAGCCTGACCGCAGACGGATGGAGAAGCAGCTACTGCTCCCTCAGCAGCCGCATTTCATTTGCACTCTGCTCTCTCAGCCTCAGCAGGCAGAGGTTGCTTCCCAGGGTGGAAGGACTCTCCTGACTGGGCCACACCCTTGTAAGAGGAGGGTCCCTAACTGTGGTTGAAACTCAGGTTGATCTACCTGCAGCGTTTTCCCACTGGGCTGTGTTGTTGGGCTTCAGAGGCCTGAAGAGGCCATGGAGATGAGAGGAAGGTTCACGTGGTGCCTGGGGAGTGCGCCCCTGACCCCATGGTGCCCCCACTCGTCCAGGAGGTCTTCAGGGAAGGCTGATGCTGCCCCCTCCCCATCTTAGCCCACTCCCAGGAGAGCAAGAGTTTTTACGGAATTATGTACATAAAGGAAAAATTCCAGTGAGATCCCCTGAGGGTCGGGGCTCCTCCATTGTCTTCCCGAAAGCCAGAGACTGGGACTCCATCACCCACCCACCCCACCCACCCTTCTGAGAAGTCAGTGGCTCAAGCAGCTTCTCCAAGCTGAGATGTAGGCAGAGAAGATCCACCCAGAACAGAGCAGGGAGTCCTCACAGGTGACCCAGGGCCTAAAGTGATTATCCAGATGTTGTGTGTATGTTCACCTGTCTGGGGAGAGACTCTGTAACCTCATCAGACTCTCAAGGGCCTGCCACCCAAACAAGCCTAAGAACTACTGCTCGAAGTAAGGAGAGTCTTCCTAAGGAGCTAAAAATAGAATAAAAATGATTGATGTTTCAAAAACATTTTAATTGAATTTTTAAATATTGCTTAGTTACAAGAAGGCATACATAATACTTCAGAGCAATGGCTGTACCATTTCAGCTGACTCTTTGGGCATGAGTGATTATAATTAACAGAAGGGAAAATGTCCTAAAGCAGAACTGACACACAGAACCCAGTGTCCATAACAGACCCCTTGGTCCCACTGGAAACAGAATCATCATCCCACAATGTAAAAACTTGGAGCTCCAAAATGAAGGGTAGCCAATTAGTAAATAGCTGCTCTTATCAGTGCCAGTGACCATGCCACGTGAAGCCAACATGGGCAGAAATGCCTCCTGGAATGTGAAGGCCCCCAGGCGTCCACATTCAAAGACCACACAGACCAGCGAGGACCCAAGGGCTCCTAGGCACAGAGGGAAAGCCTCAGTAAATTCCACATACTTCCCTCTCTCCCTATCCATACCTGTCACCACTGTGACAAATCTGCTACGAATAAAAAGACACTGCCTCGTTTCGCAATGGAGGCCAGAAGTGAACAGAGCCGCAAGCAGCAGTGAGGAGGGCTTCCCACCTCATTCCCCGGAAGCTCTCTTGTTGATCTGTAACAACCTTCACGTATTAGTTTCCTCGGGTCTTTGAAACAAAGTACTACAGAATGGGTGGTTTAAAACAACAGAAACACTCTCTCACGGTTCTGGAAGCCAGACGGTTGAAACCAAGGCGTCAGCAGGGCCATGTTGCCTCCAAAGACTACATGGAAGGATCCCTCTTGCCTCTTCTATTTTCTGGTGAGTGCTGTCAGGCATTCCTTGGCTAATAGACGCTTCACTCCAACTCTGTCTCCAGGTTCACATCATTTTCTTCCCTGTGTGTCTATGTCTCTGTGTACAAATCTCCTTCTTCTTACACACATCAGTCGTTGGATTAGAGCTCCCCCCTACTCCAGTATGACTTCTTCTTAACTTGATTGCAACTGCGAAGACCCTATTCCAGTAAGGTCACATTCACAAGTGCCAGGGGTGAGGACTTGAATATATCAACCACAGCACTTCAGCCATGGAAATTTCCTCTTCTAAACAGGAGTTTGTTGTCATTGGAATGGTAATGTATAGAGGACCGGCAGGAATTCATTCAAGCAATATTTATTGAGCAGCTCCTACGCACCAGGCCAGTCGCAGGGAGTGAGGATACCATCATGAATAAGACAGACAAGGCACCTGCCCCCGTGGAGCTCACAGTGCCCTGGAAGGAGACAGTATGAACCAGCAAACCAGCAAAACAGCTTCAGGGAGTGGTGCAAACTATCATCCTAGCTGCTCCAAACTGGCCATCCGGGTGGCAGAGAACTAAGTGGACATCCTATGGGCTAAAAGCTGTGTTTATAGGTCGCAAAGATCTTGAAGCAATGGACACAGGTGACAGCATCAGCCCATACAATGTACCAGGGAAGCAAGGGACAACTGAGGACCACTAGCCCACTTCAGAATTAGGAAAATAGAAACAACTCCTCTCTCTCCACCATTTTGCTGTCATTTTGTCCTGATAATTCTGCAGCTTTTAAATTTTGCAAGGTTTTACATTTCAATTTCAGCAGAAATCCTTAGTGGCTTGTCACCATTGCTACTTAGCTTTCCCCCCAGTACATCTATCTTTTAGGAATTTGTGACTTGCAACAGATTGCAAATGTCAGCTGGGGGAAAAGATAAATGATAATAATACACAGGGAGTTGTGGCCTCTTTGCTGATTCACAAAACTGTTTCCAGAAAAACACTGCCTACTAATTAACAAACCCCTTTCTTCTGACAGATGAAAACATGGGAAAGGTTTTATCCGGTCAGATGGAGAGGAGCCACTGCCCTACAAGGTGGCCTCTTTTTCTAAGGGAATTGACTTCTCAGGAACAGCAGTAAAACGCTTTTACAGTAGGTAGAGCTCTGATTTTCAAAGCACTTGACAAACAGTAACTAATTAATCTACCTACCTCCTGTGGGTAGGTATCATTCGTTCGCTACTGTTCACGGGTGGGAAACAGGAAGTGACAGCCAAGGTCAATAGGAAACTGAGGGACACCCCCAGGAGAGGACCAAGGAAGTTCCACCCTAGGCTGCCCAGAATCTCCCTTGGGGGCCATAGTCTCTCCTTTGCATTCATTCTCAAACTGCTATTGAAAGACTTGCTTCATCAATTCAGGTTCCAGGGACAAGGCTTCCAGCGTGCTTAGTCATTGATCGGGTCTGCAATGAGTGTGCTTTCATATTATTAGGTGCTACCTCAAGAGGCTAAATTTGTGGCAATTTCCATTATCTTTACAAAGTGGGTAAATGTTGTTTTTTGACATTTATTTTTTTAAAAAAATCAAAGTTATTTATTATGAGAAATCAAAGTCAAGATAAGAGACCTTCCCAGAGACCCAGAGCTAGTGAAATGTGAAATCAGAAGACAACCCAAACGCAGCCTATCCTGCCAAGTCCTTTATTTAGCGGCATCACAATCTGTGCTTTCTCTGCCACTGCGCCACTTCTTTCTCCACTTCACCTGTCTCTCTCTAGCAAGATGAAGCTCAAGTCCGTCTCTCTGGAGAAGCCTTCAATTCACATTATCATCTATGGTCTCTAACTCCCTTTGCCCTACCTCTGTCCCACGCAACTGGTCTCAAGGAGCCTAGCAACAATGACATTTGTGTAGACAGGGAGTCTTATACCTTATCCTCAGGGAGTCAACAGAACTGGCTATCGCCAGCAGAGTAAAGACTAGGAATGGAAATCGGGAACACACCCCATGTCAGAGACATGGTGGGGACTCTGGCAAGCTCAGACAGCCATTTGTGACTGATGGGTTGTTTTGTTTTATTTGGTTCGATGCAGGCTCCTGGATGGTTGACTATTGCACTTCCTGGCTAATTGTGAGGACTGTATGTAGTTACAAGTTCTACTTTACTGTGCCATGTATTCTGAACAAGCAAGTCATTTTTCTTCTTCATGTTTATTTTCTCATGAGAAAAATACACCTAATAACATTTCTCTCATATTTACTTCACAGGGTTAATTGAATGTTGCTTTGAGTTCCTCAAAGAAATAATACAAAAATGCCTGCTTATCTTTATTTTAAAGATTGCAGTCACAACAGTTTCTTCCTAATACAGTTTTAATTTATTTCTCATCTTCCCTTTGAAATATCCCAGACTTGATTTGTTGAAAGAATGGTGAGATGCATTTAGGAGCACTTATTAGCCAATGGTGAAACAATCTTAGGTGTAGTTTTTGAAAATAGATTGTCTGAGAAAAGGTAAAAATAAAGATGACTGTGTACTGTATCAACATCCAGCCCCACGGCTGGTGGTTGTAACAATCTTTTAGAAATCCTATTGGATGGCAAAGGCCTATAAAGAGATTAGGATGGGTAGAGAAGGAAGAAAATGGAACACAGAACTTTTCAAAGCTTTAGAA